>NW_023493659.1:2329332-2334332 GCF_013265735.2 Oncorhynchus mykiss
CACACCCTCTAAAGCTTTAGCCCCACCCATTCGGCATCGTTCACACCCTCTAAAGCTTTAGCCCCACCCATTCGGCATCGTTCACACCCTCTAAAGATTTAGCCCCACCCATTCGGCATCGTTCACACCCTCTAAAGCTTTAGCCTCACCCATTCAGCATCGTTCACACCCTCTAAAGCTTTAGCCCCACCCATTCAGCATCATTCACACCCTCTAAAGCTTTAGCCCCACCCATTCAGCATCGTTCACACCCTCTAAAGCTTTAGCCCCACCCATTCAGCATCGTTCACACCCTCTAAAGCTTTAGCCCCACCCATTCAGCATTGTTCACACCCTCTAAAGCTTTAGCCCCACCCATTCAGCATCGTTCACACCCTCTAAGCTTTAGCCCCACCCATTCAGCATCGTTCACACCCTCTAAAGCTTTAGCCCCACCCATTCAGAATCGTTCACACCCTCTAAAGCTTTAGCCCCACCCATCTCTATAAGGAATCACATGAGAGGCCATGTGCTAAACAGTGAGTATTGGCGGGTGGTAGCCTAGTGGTTAGAGCGTTGGACTAATGACTTAAAAGTTGCACGATCGAATCTCTGAGCCGACAAGGGAAAGATCTGTCGTTCAGCCCCTGAACAAGGCAGTTAACCCACTGTTCCTAGACCAGTTAACCCACTGTTCCTAGACCAGTTAACCCACTGTTCCTAGACCAGTTAACCCACTGTTCCTAGACCAGTTAACCCACTGTTCCCTGAACAAGGCAGTTAACCCACTGTTCCTAGACCAGTTAACCCACTGTTCCTAGACCAGTTAACCAGCTGTTCCACTGTTCCTAGACCAGTTTAACCCACTGTTCCTAGACCAGTTAACCCCACTGTTCCTAGACCAGTTAACCCACTGTTCCTAGACCAGTTAACCCACTGTTCCTAGACCAGTTAACCCACTGTTCCTAGACCAGTTAACCCACTGTTCCCTGAACAAGGCAGTTAACCCACTGTTCCTAGACCAGTTAACCCACTGTTCCTAGACCAGTTAACCAGCTGTTCCACTGTTCCTAGACCAGTTTAACCCACTGTTCCTAGACCAGTTAACCCACTGTTCCTAGACCAGTTAACCAGCTGTTCCACTGTTCCTAGACCAGTTAACCCACTGTTCCTAGACCAGTTAACCCACTGTTCCTAGACCAGTTAACCCACTGTTCCTAGACCAGTTAACCCACTGTTCCTAGACCAGTTAACCAGCTGTTCCACTGTTCCTAGACCAGTTTACCCACTGTTGCACTGTTCCTAGACCAGTTAACCCACTGTTCCTAGACCAGTTAACCCACTGTTCCTAGACCAGTTAACCAGCTGTTCCACTGTTCCTAGGAACAGTGGAGTGTATTTACTGTAGAAAGGGTTTGGAAAAAGGTGATTGAAAGCATTAATACAAAAAACAACAAAACTAAACAAAATGGTGGACAAGTTTGTTCTTTCTAACTGCTGTTTCCATTAGTTGGAATTACATCATCAGGTCTGTTTTAGCAACACACACTGGTCTATCATTTATAGTCTTTATACTTTATATGACATTCTCACAATAAGGATTTAAATAATGAATATAATTGATCTGAAATTCTAGTAATACAAAGCTGGGACCGAGAGACTGAAAAACAGCTTCTACCTCAAGGCCATCAGACTGTTAAACAGCCACCACTAACATAGAGAGGCTGCTGCCAACACACTGGCTCAACTCTCTCTGTTAAACAGCCACCACTAACATAGAGAGGCTGCTGCCAACACACTGACTCAACTCTCTCTGTTAAACAGCCACCACTAACATAGAGAGGCTGCTGCCAACACACTGACTCAACTCCAGCCACCACTAACATAGAGAGGCTGCTGCCAACACACTGACTCAACTCCAGCCACCACTAACATAGAGAGGCTGCTGCCAACACACTGACTCAACTCCAGCCACCACTAACATAGAGAGGCTGCTGCCAACACACTGACTCAACTCTCTCTGTTAAACAGCCACCACTAACATAGAGAGGCTGCTGCCAACACACTGACTCAACTCCAGCCACCACTAACATAGAGAGGCTGCTGCCAACACACTGACTCAACTCTCTCTGTTAAACAGCCACCACTAACATAGAGAGGCTGCTGCCAACACACTGACTCAACTCTCTCTGTTAAACAGCCACCACTAACATAGAGAGGCTGCTGCCAACACACTGACTCAACTCCAGCCACCACTAACATAGAGAGGCTGCTGCCAACACACTGACTCAACTCCAGCCACCACTAACATAGAGAGGCTGCTGCCAACACACTGACTCAACTCTCTCTGTTAAACAGCCACCACTAACATAGAGAGGCTGCTGCCAACACACTGACTCAACTCCAGCCACCACTAACATAGAGAGGCTGCTGCCAACACACTGACTCAACTCTCTCTGTTAAACAGCCACCACTAACATAGAGAGGCTGCTGCCAACGCACTGACTCAACTCCAGCCACCACTAACATAGAGAGGCTGCTGCCAACACACTGACTCAACTCTCTCTGTTAAACAGCCACCACTAACATAGAGAGGCTGCTGCCAACACACTGACTCAACTCCAGCCACCACTAACATAGAGAGGCTGCTGCCAACACACTGACTCAACTCTCTCTGTTAAACAGCCACCACTAACATAGAGAGGCTGCTGCCAACACACTGACTCAACTCCAGCCACCACTAACATAGAGAGGCTGCTGCCAACACACTGACTCAACTCCAGCCACCACTAACATAGAGAGGCTGCTGCCAACACACTGACTCAACTCCAGCCACCACTAACATAGAGAGGCTGCTGCCAACACACTGACTCAACTCTCTCTGTTAAACAGCCACCACTAACATAGAGAGGCTGCTGCCAACACACTGACTCAACTCCAGCCACCACTAACATAGAGAGGCTGCTGCCAACACACTGACTCAACTCCAGCCACCACTAACATAGAGAGGCTGCTGCCAACACACTGACTCAACTCCAGCCACCACTAACATAGAGAGGCTGCTGCCAACACACTGACTCAACTCCAGCCACCACTAACATAGAGAGGCTGCTGCCAACACACTGACTCAACTCCAGCCACCACTAACATAGAGAGGCTGCTGCCAACACACTGACTCAACTCTCTCTGTTAAACAGCCACCACTAACATAGAGAGGCTGCTGCCAACACACTGACTCAACTCCAGCCACCACTAACATAGAGAGGCTGCTGCCAACACACTGACTCAACTCCAGCCACCACTAACATAGAGAGGCTGCTGCCAACACACTGACTCAACTCCAGCCACCACTAACATAGAGAGGCTGCTGCCAACACACTGACTCAACTCCAGCCACCACTAACATAGAGAGGCTGCTGCCAACACACTGACTCAACTCCAGCCACCACTAACATAGAGAGGCTGCTGCCAACACACTGACTCAACTCTCTCTGTTAAACAGCCACCACTAACATAGAGAGGCTGCTGCCAACACACTGACTCAACTCCAGCCACCACTAACATAGAGAGGCTGCTGCCAACACACTGACTCAACTCCAGCCACCACTAACATAGAGAGGCTGCTGCCAACACACTGACTCAACTCCAGCCACCACTAACACAGAGAGGCTGCTGCCAACACACTGACTCAACTCCAGCCACCACTAACATAGAGAGGCTGCTGCCAACACACTGACTCAACTCCAGCCACCACTAACACAGAGAGGCTGCTGCCAACACACTGACTCAACTCCAGCCACCACTAACATAGAGAGGCTGCTGCCAACACACTGACTCAACTCCAGCCACCACTAACACAGAGAGGCTGCTGCCAACACACTGACTCAACTCTCTGGCCACTTTAATAATTAAAAACTGCATGTAATAAATGTATCACTTGTCACTAAATAACGTCACTTTATATAATGTTTACATACCCTACATTACTCATCTCATATGTATATACTGTACTCTGTACCATCTACTGCATCTTGTCTACGCCGTTCGGCCATCACCCATCCATATGTACATATTCTTTATCCCTTTACACTTGTGTGTATAAGGTAGTAGTTTTGGAATTGTTGGGTTAGATTACTCGTTGGTTATTACTGCATTGTCAGAACTAGAAGCACAAGCATTTCGCTACACTCGCATTAACATCTGCTAACCATGTGACCAATGACATCTGCTAACCATGTGACCAATGACATCTGCTAACCATGTGACCAATAACATCTGCTAACCATGTGACCAATAACATCTGCTAACCATGTGACCTATAACATCTGCTAACCATGTGACCAGTAACATCTGCTAACCATGTGACCAATAACATCTGCTAACCATGTGACCAATAACATCTGCTAACCATGTGACCAATAACATCTGCTAACCATGTGACCAATAACATCTGCTAACCATGTGACCAATAACATCTGCTAACCATGTGACCAATAACATCTGCTAACCATGTGACCTATAACATCTGCTAACCATGTGACCAATAACATCTGCTAACCATGTGACCAATAACATCTGCTAACCATGTGACCAATAACATCTGCTAACCATGTGACCAATAACATCTGCTAACCATGTGACCAATAACATCTGTTAACCATGTGACCAATAACATCTGTTAACCATGTGACCAATAACATCTGCTAACCATGTGACCTATAAAGTTGGATGTGATTTGATGTTCTGGACCTACCAGTCATCTTGATTTAGTATTTGAAGAATCTCAAATATAAAATAGCATTTCGCTTCACCTGCAGTAACATCAATAACCAATACAATTTGATTTGATTTAGTGACGATGTTAACAGAGACGTGACGTGACTTAATCCCACTGAACATGACACGTGTGTGTGTGTGTGTGTGTGTGTGTGTGTGTGTGTGTGTGTGTGTGTGTGTGTGTGTGTTCTAGCGAAATGCTTCATAATGACAACTAGGTCAGGATGAAATTGGAGAGAAAGAAA
>NW_023493659.1:2339332-2364332 GCF_013265735.2 Oncorhynchus mykiss
CAGGGTGAACTAGGACTTCTATATTCAGATGATGAGTGGGGAGTAGAGTAGACTTCAGGAGGAAGGGAACATCACAGGGTGAACTAGGACTTCTATATTCAGATGATGAGTGGGGAGTAGAGTAGACTTCAGGAGGAAGGGAACATCACGGGGTGAACTAGGACTTCTATATTCAGATGAAACATGACAGGGTGAACTAGGACTTCTATATTCAGATGATGAGTGGGGAGTAGAGTAGACTTCAGGAGGAAGGGAACATCACGGGGTGAACTAGGACTTCTATATTCAGATGATGAGTGGGGAGTAGAGTAGACTTCAGGAGGAAGGGACCATCACAGGGTGAACTAGGACTTCTATATTCAGATGATGAGTGGGGAGTAGAGTAGACTTCAGGAGGAAGGGAACATCACGGGGTGAACTAGGACTTCTATATTCAGATGATGAGTGGGGAGTATAGTAGACTTCAGGAGGAAGGGACCATCACAGGGTGAACTAGGACTTCTATATTCAGATGAAACATCACAGGGTGAACTAGGACTTCTATATTCAGATGAAACATGACAGGGTGAACTAGGACTTCTATATTCAGATGATGAGTGGGGAGTAGAGTAGACTTCAGGAGGAAGGGAACATCACAGGGTGAACTAGGACTTCTATATTCAGATGATGAGTGGGGAGTAGAGTAGACTTCAGGAGGAAGGGACCATCACAGGGTGAACTAGGACTTCTATATTCAGATGATGAGTGGGGAGTAGAGTAGACTTCAGGAGGAATGGACCATCACAGGGTGAACTAGGACTTCTATATTCAGATGGAACATGACAGGGTGAACTAGGACTTCTATATTCAGATGATGAGTGGGGAGTAGGGTAGACTTCAGGAGGAAGGGAATATCACAGGGTGAACTAGGACTTCTATATTCAGATGAAACATGACAGGGTGAACTAGGACTTCTATATTCAGATGAAACATCACGGGGTGAACTAGGACTTCTATATTCAGATGGAACATGACAGGGTGAACTAGGACTTCTATATTCAGATGAAACATCACAGGGTGAACTAGGACTTCTATATTCAGATGGAACATCACAGGGTGAACTAGGACTTCTATATTCAGATGAAACATCACAGGGTGAACTAGGACTTCTATATTCAGATGGAACATGACAGGGTGAACTAGGACTTCTATATTCAGATGAAACATCACAGGGTGAACTAGGACTTCTATATTCAGATGAAACATCACAGGGTGAACTAGGACTTCTATATTCAGATGGAACATGACAGGGTGAACTAGGACTTCTATATTCAGATGAAACATCACAGGGTGAACTAGGACTTCTATATTCAGATGAAACATCACAGGGTGAACTAGGACTTCTATATTCAGATGAAACATCACAGGGTGAACTAGGACTTCTATATTCAGATGGAACATCACAGGGTGAACTAGGACTTCTATATTCAGATGAAACATCACAGGGTGAACTAGGACTTCTATATTAAGATGAAACATCACAGGGTGAACTAGGACTTCTATATTCAGATGAAACATCACAGGGTGAACTAGGACTTCTATATTCAGATGAAACATGACAGGGTGAAGTAGGACTTCTATATTCAGATGATGATTGGGGAGTAGAGTAGACTTCAGGAGGAAGGGACCATCACGGGGTGAACTAGGACTTCTATATTCAGATGAAACATCACAGGGTGAACTAGGACTTCTATATTCAGATGAAACATGACAGGGTGAACTAGGACTTCTATATTCAGATGGAACATCACAGGGTGAACTAGGACTTCTATATTCAGATGAAACATGACAGGGTGAACTAGGACTTCTCTATTCAGGTGATGAGTGGGGAGTAGAGTAGACTTCAGGAGGAAGGGAACATCACGGGGTGAACTAGGACTTCTATATTCAGATGATGAGTGGGGAGTAGAGTAGACTTCAGGAGGAAGGGACCATCACAGGGTGAACTAGGACTTCTATATTCAGATGATGAGTGGGGAGTAGAGTAGACTTCAGGAGGAAGGGACCATCACAGGGTGAACTAGGACTTCTATATTCAGATGATGAGTGGGGAGTAGAGTAGACTTCAGGAGGAAGGGAACATCACAGGGTGAACTAGGACTTCTATATTCAGATGATGAGTGGGGAGTAGAGTAGACTTCAGGAGGAAGGGAACATCACGGGGTGAACTAGGACTTCTATATTCAGATGAAACATGACAGGGTGAACTAGGACTTCTATATTCAGATGATGAGTGGGGAGTAGAGTAGACTTCAGGAGGAAGGGAACATCACGGGGTGAACTAGGACTTCTATATTCAGATGATGAGTGGGGAGTAGAGTAGACTTCAGGAGGAAGGGACCATCACAGGGTGAACTAGGACTTCTATATTCAGATGATGAGTGGGGAGTAGAGTAGACTTCAGGAGGAAGGGAACATCACGGGGTGAACTAGGACTTCTATATTCAGATGATGAGTGGGGAGTATAGTAGACTTCAGGAGGAAGGGACCATCACAGGATGAACTAGGACTTCTATATTCAGATGAAACATCACAGGGTGAACTAGGACTTCTATATTCAGATGAAACATGACAGGGTGAACTAGGACTTCTATATTCAGATGATGAGTGGGGAGTAGAGTAGACTTCAGGAGGAAGGGAACATCACAGGGTGAACTAGGACTTCTATATTCAGATGATGAGTGGGGAGTAGAGTAGACTTCAGGAGGAAGGGACCATCACAGGGTGAACTAGGACTTCTATATTCAGATGATGAGTGGGGAGTAGAGTAGACTTCAGGAGGAAGGGACCATCACAGGGTGAACTAGGACTTCTATATTCAGATGGAACATGACAGGGTGAACTAGGACTTCTATATTCAGATGATGAGTGGGGAGTAGGGTAGACTTCAGGAGGAAGGGAACATCACAGGGTGAACTAGGACTTCTATATTCAGATGAAACATGACAGGGTGAACTAGGACTTCTATATTCAGATGAAACATCACGGGGTGAACTAGGACTTCTATATTCAGATGGAACATGACAGGGTGAACTAGGACTTCTATATTCAGATGAAACATCACAGGGTGAACTAGGACTTCTATATTCAGATGGAACATCACAGGGTGAACTAGGACTTCTATATTCAGATGAAACATCACAGGGTGAACTAGGACTTCTATATTCAGATGGAACATGACAGGGTGAACTAGGACTTCTATATTCAGATGAAACATCACAGGGTGAACTAGGACTTCTATATTCAGATGAAACA
The DNA here is from genome assembly GCF_013265735.2 of Oncorhynchus mykiss. Taxonomy (NCBI): domain Eukaryota; kingdom Metazoa; phylum Chordata; class Actinopteri; order Salmoniformes; family Salmonidae; genus Oncorhynchus; species Oncorhynchus mykiss. The sequence continues at coordinate 2,342,627 of NW_023493659.1, forward strand.
TCACAGGGTGAACTAGGACTTCTATATTCAGATGAAACATCACAGGGTGAACTAGGACTTCTATATTCAGATGAAACATCACAGGGTGAACTAGGACTTCTATATTCAGATGAAACATCACAGGGTGAACTAGGACTTCTATATTCAGATGGAACATCACAGGGTGAACTAGGACTTCTATATTCAGATGAAACATCACAGGGTGAACTAGGACTTCTATATTAAGATGAAACATCACAGGGTGAACTAGGACTTCTATATTCAGATGAAACATCACAGGGTGAACTAGGACTTCTATATTCAGATGAAACATGACAGGGTGAAGTAGGACTTCTATATTCAGATGATGATTGGGGAGTAGAGTAGACTTCAGGAGGAAGGGACCATCACGGGGTGAACTAGGACTTCTATATTCAGATGAAACATCACAGGGTGAACTAGGACTTCTATATTCAGATGAAACATGACAGGGTGAACTAGGACTTCTATATTCAGATGGAACATCACAGGGTGAACTAGGACTTCTATATTCAGATGAAACATGACAGGGTGAACTAGGACTTCTCTATTCAGGTGATGAGTGGGGAGTAGAGTAGACTTCAGGAGGAAGGGAACATCACGGGGTGAACTAGGACTTCTATATTCAGATGATGAGTGGGGAGTAGAGTAGACTTCAGGAGGAAGGGACCATCACAGGGTGAACTAGGACTTCTATATTCAGATGATGAGTGGGGAGTAGAGTAGACTTCAGGAGGAAGGGACCATCACAGGGTGAACTAGGACTTCTATATTCAGATGGAACTGTCATGTACTGTCATGTTGTCTTGTCTCTGTCCTTTCCCTTCACCCTGTCTCCCTCTGCTGGTCGTTGTTATGTTACCTTTTCTCCCCCTCTTTTCCCCAGCTGTGCCTTGTCTCCTCCTAATTACCCATTCACCCCGTTCCCCACCTGTTCCCTTTTTCCCTCTGATTAGGTCCCTATATCTCTCTCTGTTTCTGCTCCTGTCCTTGTCGGATTCTTGTTTGTTTGTTTGTGTTTCATGCCTGAACCAGACTATCGTCATGTTTGCTGCAACCTTGTCCTGTCCTGTCGGAATCTGCCTGTCCGTCTGAGCCTACGTTTTGTTTTCGTCATTAAAGTAACTCTGTTTTGTTAATTCGCTTTTGGGTCCTCATTCACGCTCTTTAACAGAAGAATCCGACCAAGAATGGACCCAGCGACTTCGGATCCTCTCCACTCAGCCGTCGAGATCCAGGGAGCGATGCTAGGCAGACACGAGCAGGAATTGTCTGCTGCTCGACATGCCGTTGAGACCCTGGCCACCCAAGTCTCCAACCTCACAGAACAGGTTCACCATCTCCGCCTCGATCCACCGGCCACTTCCAGGGCTTTCGAATCTCCGGAGCCCAGAATCAATAACCCGCCGTGTTACTCTGGGGAGCCCACTGAATGCCGCTCGTTCCTCACCCAGTGTGATATTGTGTTTTCTCTCCAGCCCAACACTTACGCCAGGAGCACTGCTCGTGTCGCCTACGTCATATCTCTCCTTACTGGACGGGCTCGTGAGTGGGGCACGGCAATCTGGGAGGCAAGGGCTGAGTGTACTAACCAGTATCAGGACTTTAAGGAGGAGATGATACGGGTTTTTGATCGATCTGTTTTTGGGGAGGAGGCTTCCAGGGCCCTGTCTTCCCTATGTCAAGGCAATCGATCCATAACAGACTACTCTATTGAGTTTCGCACTCTTGCTGCCTCCAGTGGCTGGAACGAGCCGGCTTTGCTCGCTCGTCTTCTGGAGGGTCTCCGCGCAGAGGTAAAGGATGAGATTCTCTCCCGGGAGGTTCCTTCCAGCGTGGATTCCTTGATTGAACTCGCTATTCGCATTGAGCGACGGGTTGATCTTCGTCACCGAGCTCGTGGAAAGGAGCTCGCGTTCTCCGTTGCCCCCCTCTCCGCATCACTACCATCTTCCTCTGCCGGCTCGGGAGCTGAGCCTATGCAGCTGGGAGGTATCCGCATCTCGACTAAGGAGAGGGAACGGAGAATCACCAACCGCCTCTGTCTCTATTGCGGTTCTGCTGGTCATTTTGTCACTTCATGTCCAGTAAAAGCCAGAGCTCATCAGTAAGCGGAGGGCTACTGGTGAGCGCTACTACTCCTGTCTCTCCTTCAAGATCCTGCACTACCTTGTCGGTCCATCTACGCTGGACCGGTTCGTCAGCTTCCTGCAGTGCCTTAATAGACTCTGGGGCGGAGGGCTGTTTTATGGACGAGACCTGGGCTCGGGAACATGACATTCCTCTCAGACAGTTAAGGGAGTCCACGGCCTTGTTCGCCCTGGATGGTAGTCCTCTCCCCAGGATTCAGCGTGAGACGCTACCTTTAACCCTCACTGTTTCTGGTAATCATAGCGAAACCATTTCTTTTTTGATTTTTCGTTCACCTTTTACACCTGTTGTTTTGGGCCATCCCTGGCTAGTTTGTCATAATCCTTCCATTAATTGGTCTAGTAATTCTATCCTCTCCTGGAACGTCTCTTGTCATGTGAAATGTTTAATGTCTGCTATCCCTCCTGTTTCCTCTGTCTCTTCTTCACAGGAGGAGCCTGGTGATTTGACAGGGGTGCCGGAGGAATATCACGATCTGCGCACGGTGTTCAGTCGGTCCAGGGCCACCTCTCTTCCTCCACACCGGTCGTATGATTGTAGTATTGATCTCCTTCCGGGAACCACTCCCCCCCGGGGTAGACTATACTCTCTGTCGGCTCCCGAACGTAAGGCTCTCGAGGATTATTTGTCTGTAGCTCTTGACGCCGGTACCATAGTCCCCTCCTCCTCTCCCGCCGGAGCGGGGTTTTTTTTTGTCAAGAAGAAGGACGGGTCTCTGCGCCCCTGCATAGATTATCGAGGGCTGAATGACATAACAGTTAAGAATCGTTATCCGCTTCCTCTTATGTCTTCAGCCTTCGAGATCCTGCAGGGAGCCAGGTTTTTCACTAAGTTGGACCTTCGTAACGCTTACCATCTCGTGCGCATCAGGGAGGGGGACGAGTGGAAGACGGCGTTTAACACTCCGTTAGGGCACTTTGAATACCGGGTTCTTCCTTTCGGCCTCGCTAACGCTCCAGCTGTCTTTCAGGCATTAGTCAATGATGTCCTGAGAGACATGCTGAACATCTTTGTTTTCGTTTACCTTGACGATATCCTGATTTTTTCACCGTCACTCCAGATTCATCTTCAGCACGTTCGACGTGTCCTCCAGCGCCTTTTAGAGAATTGTCTTTTTGTGAAGGCTGAGAAGTGCACTTTTCATGCCTCCTCCGTCACATTTCTCGGTTCTGTTATTTCCGCTGAAGGCATTAAGATGGATCCCGCTAAGGTCCAAGCTGTCATTGATTGGCCCGCTCCTAAGTCACGCGTCGAGCTGCAGCGCTTTCTCGGCTTCGCGAACTTCTATCGTCGTTTCATCCGTAATTTCGGTCAGGTGGCAGCTCCTCTCACAGCCCTTACTTCTGTCAAGACGTGCTTTAAGTGGTCCGTTTCCGCCCAGGGAGCTTTTGATCTCCTCAAGAATCGTTTTACATCCGCTCCTATCCTTGTTACACCTGACGTCTCTAGACAGTTCGTTGTCGAGGTTGACGCGTCAGAGGTGGGCGTGGGAGCCATTCTTTCTCAGCGCTCCCTCTCTGACGACAAGGTCCACCCATGCGCGTATTTTTCTCATCGCCTGTCCCCGTCGGAACGTAACTATGATGTGGGAAACCGCGAACTGCTCGCCATCCGGTTAGCCCTAGGCGAATGGCGACAGTGGTTGGAGGGGGCGACCGTTCCTTTTGTCGTTTGGACTGACCATAGGAACCTTGAGTACATCCGTTCTGCCAAACGACTTAATGCGCGTCAGGCGCGTTGGGCGCTGTTTTTCGCTCGTTTCGAGTTCGTGATTTCTTATCGTCCGGGCTCTAAGAACACCAAGCCTGATGCTTTATCTTGTCTCTTCAGTTCTTCAGTAGCCTCCACTGACCCCGAGGGGATTCTCCCTGAGGGGCGTGTTGTCGGGTTGACTGTCTGGGGAATTGAGAGGCAGGTAAAGCAAGCGCTCACTCACACTCCGTCGCCGCGCGCTTGTCCTAGGAACCTTCTTTTCGTTCCCGTTCCTACTCGTCTGGCCGTTCTTCAGTGGGCTCACTCTGCCAAGTTAGCCGGCCACCCTGGCGTTCGGGGTACGCTTGCTTCCATTCGCCAGCGTTTTTGGTGGCCCACCCGGGAGCATGACACGCGTCGTTTCGTGGCTGCTTGTTCGGTCTGCGCGCAGACTAAGTCCGGTAACTCCCCTCCTGCCGGCCGTCTCAGGCCGCTTCCCATTCCCTCTCGACCGTGGTCTCACATCGCCTTAGATTTTGTCACCGGACTGCCTTCGTCAGCGGGGAAGACTGTTATTCTTACGGTTGTCGACAGGTTTTCTAAGGCGGCTCATTTTATTCCCCTTGCTAAGCTTCCTTCTGCTAAAGAGACGGCACAAATCATCATCGAGAATGTTTTCAGAATTCATGGCCTTCCGTCAGACGTCGTTTCGGACAGAGGTCCGCAATTCACGTCTCAATTTTGGAGGGAGTTTTGCCGTTTGATTGGGGCTTCCGTCAGTCTCTCTTCCGGCTTTCACCCCCAGTCTAACGGTCAAGCAGAACGGGCCAATCAGACTATTGGTCGCATCTTACGCAGTCTTTCTTTTCGCAACCCTGCGTCCTGGTCAGAACAGCTCCCCTGGGCAGAATACGCCCACAACTCGCTTCCTTCGTCTGCGACAGGGCTATCTCCTTTTCAGAGTAGCCTCGGGTACCAGCCTCCGCTGTTCTCATCTCAGTTCGCCGAGTCCAGCGTCCCCTCCGCTCAGGCTTTTGTCCAACGTTGCGAGCGCACCTGGAAGAGGGTCAGGTCTGCACTTTGCCGTTATAGGGCGCAGACTGTGAGAGCTGCTAATAAGCGTAGAACTAAGAGTCCTAGATATTGTCGCAGTCAGAGAGTTTGGCTCTCCACTCAGAACCTTCCCCTTAAGACCGCTTCTCGCAAGTTGACCCCGCGGTTCATTGGTCCGTTCCGTATTTCTCAAATCATTAACCCTGTCGCAGTGCGACTTCTTCTGCCGCGATATCTTCGTCGCGTCCACCCGGTCTTCCATGTCTCCTGTGTCAAGCCCGTTCTTCGCGCCCCCGCTCGTCTTCCCCCCCCCCCCCCCATCCTTGTCGAGGGCGCACCCATCTACAGGGTCCGTAGGATTTTGGACATGCGTCCTCGGGGCCGTGGTCATCAGTACCTAGTAGATTGGGAGGGGTACGGTCCTGAGGAGAGGAGTTGGGTTCCCTCTCGGGACGTGCTGGACCGTGCGCTGATCGATGATTTCCTCCGTTGCCGCCAGGCTTCCTCCTCGAGTGCGCCAGGAGGCGCTCGGTGAGTGGGGGGGTACTGTCATGTACTGTCATGTTGTCTTGTCTCTGTCCTTTCCCTTCACCCTGTCTCCCTCTGCTGGTCGTTGTTATGTTACCTTTTCTCCCCCTCTTTTCCCCAGCTGTGCCTTGTCTCCTCCTAATTACCCATTCACCCCGTTCCCCACCTGTTCCCTTTTTCCCTCTGATTAGGTCCCTATATCTCTCTCTGTTTCTGCTCCTGTCCTTGTCGGATTCTTGTTTGTTTGTTTGTGTTTCATGCCTGAACCAGACTATCGTCATGTTTGCTGCAACCTTGTCCTGTCCTGTCGGAATCTGCCTGTCCGTCTGAGCCTACGTTTTGTTTTCGTCATTAAAGTAACTCTGTTTTGTTAATTCGCTTTTGGGTCCTCATTCACGCTCTTTAACAGGAACATGACAGCGTGAACTAGGACTTCTATATTCAGATGATGAGTGGGGAGTAGGGTAGACTTCAGGAGGAAGGGAACATCACAGGGTGAACTAGGACTTCTATATTCAGATGAAACATGACAGGGTGAACTAGGACTTCTATATTCAGATGAAACATCACGGGGTGAACTAGGACTTCTATATTCAGATGGAACATGACAGGGTGAACTAGGACTTCTATATTCAGATGAAACATCACAGGGTGAACTAGGACTTCTATATTCAGATGGAACATGACAGGGTGAACTAGGACTTCTATATTCAGATGAAACATCACAGGGTGAACTAGGACTTCTATATTCAGATGAAACATCACAGGGTGAACTAGGACTTCTATATTCAGATGGAACATGACAGGGTGAACTAGGACTTCTATATTCAGATGAAACATCACAGGGTGAACTAGGACTTCTATATTCAGATGAAACATCACAGGGTGAACTAGGACTTCTATATTCAGATGAAACATCACAGGGTGAACTAGGACTTCTATATTCAGATGGAACATCACAGGGTGAACTAGGACTTCTATATTCAGATGAAACATCACAGGGTGAACTAGGACTTCTATATTCAGATGAAACATCACAGGGTGAACTAGGACTTCTATATTCAGATGAAACATGACAGGGTGAAGTAGGACTTCTATATTCAGATGATGATTGGGGAGTAGAGTAGACTTCAGGAGGAAGGGACCATCACGGGGTGAACTAGGACTTCTATATTCAGATGAAACATCACAGGGTGAACTAGGACTTCTATATTCAGATGAAACATGACAGGGTGAACTAGGACTTCTATATTCAGATGGAACATCACAGGGTGAACTAGGACTTCTATATTCAGATGAAACATGACAGGGTGAACTAGGACTTCTCTATTCAGGTGATGAGTGGGGAGTAGAGTAGACTTCAGGAGGAAGGGAACATCACGGGGTGAACTAGGACTTCTATATTCAGATGATGAGTGGGGAGTAGAGTAGACTTCAGGAGGAAGGGACCATCACAGGGTGAACTAGGACTTCTATATTCAGATGATGAGTGGGGAGTAGAGTAGACTTCAGGAGGAAGGGACCATCACAGGGTGAACTAGGACTTCTATATTCAGATGGAACATGACAGCGTGAACTAGGACTTCTATATTCAGATGATGAGTGGGGAGTAGGGTAGACTTCAGGAGGAAGGGAACATCACAGGGTGAACTAGGACTTCTATATTCAGATGGAACATCACAGGGTGAACTAGGACTTCTATATTCAGATGAAACATCACAGGGTGAACTAGGACTTCTATATTCAGATGGAACATGACAGGGTGAACTAGGACTTCTATATTCAGATGAAACATCACAGGGTGAACTAGGACTTCTATATTCAGATGAAACATCACAGGGTGAACTAGGACTTCTATATTCAGATGGAACATGACAGGGTGAACTAGGACTTCTATATTCAGATGAAACATCACAGGGTGAACTAGGACTTCTATATTCAGATGAAACATCACAGGGTGAACTAGGACTTCTATATTCAGATGAAACATCACAGGGTGAACTAGGACTTCTATATTCAGATGAAACATCACAGGGTGAACTAGGACTTCTATATTCAGATGAAACATGACAGGGTGAACTAGGACTTCTATATTCAGATGATGAGTGGGGAGTAGAGTAGACTTCAGGAGGAAGGGACCATCACGGGGTGAACTAGGACTTCTATATTCAGATGAAACATCACAGGGTGAACTAGGACTTCTATATTCAGATGAAACATGACAGGGTGAACTAGGACTTCTATATTCAGATGAAACATGACAGGGTGAACTAGGACTTCTATATTCAGATGAAACATCACAGGGTGAACTAGGACTTCTATATTCAGATGAAACATCACAGGGTGAACTAGGACTTCTATATTCAGATGGAACATGACAGGGTGAACTAGGACTTCTATATTCAGATGAAACATCACAGGGTGAACTAGGACTTCTATATTCAGATGAAACATCACAGGGTGAACTAGGACTTCTATATTCAGATGAAACATCACAGGGTGAACTAGGACTTCTATATTCAGATGGAACATCACAGGGTGAACTAGGACTTCTATATTCAGATGAAACATCACAGGGTGAACTAGGACTTCTATATTCAGATGAAACATCACAGGGTGAACTAGGACTTCTATATTCAGATGAAACATGACAGGGTGAAGTAGGACTTCTATATTCAGATGATGATTGGGGAGTAGAGTAGACTTCAGGAGGAAGGGACCATCACGGGGTGAACTAGGACTTCTATATTCAGATGAAACATCACAGGGTGAACTAGGACTTCTATATTCAGATGAAACATGACAGGGTGAACTAGGACTTCTATATTCAGATGGAACATCACAGGGTGAACTAGGACTTCTATATTCAGATGAAACATGACAGGGTGAACTAGGACTTCTCTATTCAGGTGATGAGTGGGGAGTCGAGTAGACTTCAGGAGGAAGGGAACATCACGGGGTGAACTAGGACTTCTATATTCAGATGATGAGTGGGGAGTAGAGTAGACTTCAGGAGGAAGGGACCATCACAGGGTGAACTAGGACTTCTATATTCAGATGATGAGTGGGGAGTAGAGTAGACTTCAGGAGGAAGGGACCATCACAGGGTGAACTAGGACTTCTATATTCAGATGGAACATGACAGCGTGAACTAGGACTTCTATATTCAGATGATGAGTGGGGAGTAGGGTAGACTTCAGGAGGAAGGGAACATCACAGGGTGAACTAGGACTTCTATATTCAGATGAAACATGACAGGGTGAACTAGGACTTCTATATTCAGATGAAACATCACGGGATGAACTAGGACTTCTATATTCAGATGGAACATGACAGGGTGAACTAGGACTTCTATATTCAGATGAAACATCACAGGGTGAACTAGGACTTCTATATTCAGATGGAACATCACAGGGTGAACTAGGACTTCTATATTCAGATGAAACATCACAGGGTGAACTAGGACTTCTATATTCAGATGGAACATGACAGGGTGAACTAGGACTTCTATATTCAGATGAAACATCACAGGGTGAACTAGGACTTCTATATTCAGATGAAACATCACAGGGTGAACTAGGACTTCTATATTCAGATGGAACATGACAGGGTGAACTAGGACTTCTATATTCAGATGAAACATCACAGGGTGAACTAGGACTTCTATATTCAGATGAAACATCACAGGGTGAACTAGGACTTCTATATTCAGATGAAACATCACAGGGTGAACTAGGACTTCTATATTCAGATGAAACATCACAGGGTGAACTAGGACTTCTATATTCAGATGAAACATGACAGGGTGAACTAGGACTTCTATATTCAGATGATGAGTGGGGAGTAGAGTAGACTTCAGGAGGAAGGGACCATCACGGGGTGAACTAGGACTTCTATATTCAGATGAAACATCACAGGGTGAACTAGGACTTCTATATTCAGATGAAACATGACAGGGTGAACTAGGACTTCTATATTCAGATGGAACATCACAGGGTGAACTAGGACTTCTATATTCAGATGGAACATCACGGGGTGAACTAGGACTTCTATATTCAGATGATGAGTGGGGAGTAGAGTAGACTTCAGGAGGAAGGAAACATGACAGGGTGAACTAGGACTTCTATATTCAGGTGATGAGTGGAGAGTAGAGTAGACTTCAGGAGGAAGGGAACATCACAGGGTGAACTAGGACTTCTATATTCAGATGGAACATCACGGGGTGAACTAGGACTTCTATATTCAGATGATGAGTGGGGAGTAGAGTAGACTTCAGGAGGAAGGGACCATCACAGGGTGAACTAGGACTTCTATATTCAGATGATGAGTGGGGAGTAGAGTAGACTTCAGGAGGAAGGGACCATCACGGGGTGAACTAGGACTTCTATATTCAGATGATGAGTGGGGAGTAGAGTAGACTTCAGGAGGAAGGGACCATCACAGGGTGAACTAGGACTTCTATATTCAGATGATGAGTGGGGAGTAGAGTAGACTTCAGGAGGAAGGGAACATCACAGGGTGAACTAGGACTTCTATATTCAGATGATGAGTGGGGAGTAGAGTAGACTTCAGGAGGAAGGGACCATCACAGGGTGAACTAGGACTTCTATATTCAGATGATGAGTGGGGAGTAGAGTAGACTTCAGGAGGAAGGGAACATCACAGGATGAACTAGGACTTCTATATTCAGATGATGAGTGGGGAGTAGAGTAGACTTCAGGAGGAAGGGAACATCACAGGGTGAACTAGGACTTCTATATTCAGATGATGAGTGGGGAGTAGAGTGGACTTCAGGAGGAAGGGAACATCACGGGGTGAACTAGGACTTCTATATTCAGATGATGAGTGGGGAGTAGAGTGGACTTCAGGAGGAAGGGAACATCACGGGGTGAACTAGGACTTCTATATTCAGATGGAACATGACAGGGTGAACTAGGACTTCTATATTCAGATGATGAGTGGGGAGTAGAGAAGACTTCAGGAGGAAGGGAACATCACGGGGTGAACTAGGACTTCTATATTCAGATGGAACATGACAGGGTGAACTAGGACTTCTATATTCAGATGGAACATGACAGGGTGAACTAGGACTTCTATATTCAGATGGAACATGACAGGGTGAACTAGGACTTCTATATTCAGATGATGAGTGGGGAGTAGAGTAGACTTCAGGAGGAAGGGAACATCACAGGGTGAACTAGGACTTCTATATTCAGATGATGAGTGGGGAGTAGAGTAGACTTCAGGAGGAAGGGAACATCACAGGGTGAACTAGGACTTCTATATTCAGATGATGAGTGGGGAGTAGAGTAGACTTCAGGAGGAAGGGACCATCACAGGGTGAACTAGGACTTCTATATTCAGATGATGAGTGGGGAGTAGAGTAGACTTCAGGAGGAAGGGACCATCACGGGGTGAACTAGGACTTCTATATTCAGATGATGAGTGGGGAGTAGAGTAGACTTCAGGAGGAAGGGACCATCACAGGGTGAACTAGGACTTCTATATTCAGATGATGAGTGGGGAGTAGAGTAGACTTCAGGAGGAAGGGACCATCAGAGGGTGAACTAGGACTTCTATATTCAGATGATGAGTGGGGAGTAGAGTAGACTTCAGGAGGAAGGGAACATCACAGGGTGAACTAGGACTTCTATAATCAGATGATGAGTGGGGAGTAGAGAAGACTTCAGGAGGAAGGGACCATCACAGGGTGAACTAGGACTTCTATATTCAGATGATGAGTGGGGAGTAGAGTAGACTTCAGGAGGAAGGGAACATCACAGGGTGAACTAGGACTTCTATATTCAGATGATGAGTGGGGAGTAGAGTAGACTTCAGGAGGAAGGGAACATCACGGGGTGAACTAGGACTTCTATATTCAGATGAAACATGACAGGGTGAACTAGGACTTCTATATTCAGATGATGAGTGGGGAGTAGAGTAGACTTCAGGAGGAAGGGACCATCACAGGGTGAACTAGGACTTCTATATTCAGATGAAACATGACAGGGTGAACTAGGACGTCTATATTCAGATGATGAGTGGGGAGTAGAGTAGACTTCAGGAGGAAGGGACCATCACAGGGTGAACTAGGACTTCTATATTCAGATGATGAGTGGGGAGTAGAGTAGACTTCAGGAGCAAGGGACCATCACAGGGTGAACTAGGACTTCTATATTCAGATGAAACATGACAGGGTGAACTAGGACTTCTATATTCAGATGATGAGTGGGGAGTAGAGTAGACTTCAGGAGGAAGGGACCATCACAGGGTGAACTAGGACTTCTATATTCAGATGAAACATGACAGGGTGAACTAGGACTTCTATATTCAGATGATGAGTGGGGAGTAGAGTAGACTTCAGGAGGAAGGGACCATCACAGGGTGAACTAGGACTTCTATATTCAGATGATGAGTGGGGAGTAGAGTAGACTTCAGGAGGAAGGGACCATCACAGGGTGAACTAGGACTTCTATATTCAGATGATGAGTGGGGAGTAGAGTGGACTTCAGGAGGAAGGGAACATCACGGGGTGAACTAGGACTTCTATATTCAGATGGAACATGACAGGGTGAACTAGGACTTCTATATTCAGATGATGAGTGGGGAGTAGAGTAGACTTCAGGAGGAAGGGACCATCACGGGGTGAACTAGGACTTCTATATTCAGATGATGAGTGGGGAGTAGAGTAGACTTCAGGAGGAAGGGACCATCACAGGGTGAACTAGGACTTCTATATTCAGATGAAACATGACAGGGTGAACTAGGACTTCTATATTCAGATGATGAGTGGGGAGTAGAGTAGACTTCAGGAGGAAGGGAACATCACAGGGTGAACTAGGACTTCTATATTCAGATGATGAGTGGGGAGTAGAGTAGACTTCAGGAGGAAGGGAACATCACAGGGTGAACTAGGACTTCTATATTCAGATGAAACATCACAGGGTGAACTAGGACTTCTATATTCAGATGATGAGTGGGGAGTAGAGGAGACTTCAGGAGGAGGGGAACATCACAGGGTGAACTAGGACTTCTATATTCAGATGATGAGTGGGGAGTAGAGTAGACTTCAGGAGGAAGGGACCATCACAGGGTGAACTAGGACTTCTATATTCAGATGAAACATCACAGGGTGAACTAGGACTTCTATATTCAGATGGAACATCACAGGGTGAACTAGGACTTCTATATTCAGATGGAACATGACAGGGTGAACTAGGACTTCTATATTCAGATGATGAGTGTGGAGTAGAGTAGACTTCAGGAGGAAGGGACCATCACGGGGTGAACTAGGACTTCTATATTCAGATGATGAGTGGGGAGTAGAGTAGACTTCAGGAGGAAGGGACCATCACAGGGTGAACTAGGACTTCTATATTCAGATGATGAGTGGGGAGTAGAGTAGACTTCAGGAGGAAGGGAACATCACAGGGTGAACTAGGACTTCTATATTCAGATGATGAGTGGGGAGTAGAGTAGACTTCAGGAGGAAGGGAACATCACAGGGTGAACTAGGACTTCTATATTCAGATGATGAGTGGGGAGTAGAGTAGACTTCAGGAGGAAGGGAACATCACAGGGTGAACTAGGACTTCTATATTCAGATGATGAGTGGGGAGTAGAGTAGACTTCAGAAGGAAGGGAACATCACAGGGTGAACTAGGACTTCTATATTCAGATGAAACATCACAGGGTGAACTAGGACTTCTATATTCAGATGATGAGGAAATAGTTGTTGAATTCAACAGTGGAGTCAACTTCCTTCTTCCTGTGTGTCCTCCCCCCTTCCAGATCAGTGTGTTTATGACCCACCTGTCAAACTACGGCAATGACCGTCTGGGTCTGTACACATTCCTCCACCTGGCTGACTTCCTCTCTACCTGGACACACCTCCAGCTAGACACTCTACCTCCTCTGCAGCTGGCCCAGAGATACTTCACCCTGTTCCCGCAGCAGAGACAGCCTCTCTGGCAGGTAACCTCTAACCCCTGACCCCTGACCTCCTCTACAACTGGCCCAGAAACACAGAGTGTGTGTGTGTGTGTGTGTGTGTGTGTGTGTGTGTGTGTGTGTGTGTGTGTGTGTGTGTGTGTGTGTGTGTGTGTGTGTGTGTGTGTGTGTGTGTGTGTGTGTGTGTGTGTCTCTCTCTCTGTAGAACCCGTGTGATGACAAGAGGCACAGAGACATCTGGTCCAAGGAGAAGACCTGTGATAGGCTGCCCAAGGCTCTCGTCATCGGACCACAGAAGACAGGTACACACACACACAAATATGCACAAACACACACACACACACACACACACACACACACTAGTGATGCACAGGTTGACTCCTAGTTATATCCACTGCTTGAATAGAGAGAACATTAGGGTCTGGTCTCAGATTCACAGTGTGTTTTCTATATTAACAGGTTAGGGTCTCAGATTCACAGTGTGTTTTCTATATTAACAGGTTAGGGTCTCAGATTCACAGTGTGTTTTCTATATTAGCAGGTTAGGGTCTCAGATTCACAGTGTGTTTTCTATATTAACAGGTTAGGGTCTCAGATTCACAGTGTGTTTTCTATATTAGCAGGTTAGGGTCTCAGATTCACAGTGTGTTTTCTATATTAGCAGGTTAGGGTCTCTGATTCACAGTGTGTTTTCTATATTAACAGGTTAGGGTCTCAGATTCACAGTGTGTTTTCTATATTAGCAGGTTAGGGTCTCAGATTCACAGTGTGTTTTCTATATTAGCAGGTTAGGGTCTCTGATTCACAGTGTGTTTTCTATATTAACAGGTTAGGGTCTCAGATTCACAGTGTGTTTTCTATATTAGCAGGTTAGGGTCTCAGATTCACAGTGTGTTTTCTATATTAGCAGGTCAGGGTCTCAGATTCACAGTGTGTTTTCTATATTAGCAGGTTAGGGTCTGGTCTCAGATTCACAGTGTGTATTCTATATTAGCAGGTTAGGGTCTCAGATTCACAGTGTGTTTTCTATATTAGCAGGTTAGGGTCTCAGATTCACAGTGTGTTTTCTATATTAGCAGGTTAGGGTCTCAGATTCACAGTGTGTATTCTATATTAGCAGGTCAGGGTCTCAGATTCACAGTGTGTATTCTATATTAGCAGGTCAGGGTCTCAGATTCACAGTGTGTTTTCTATATTAGCAGGTTAGGGTCTCAGATTCACAGTGTGTTTTCTATATTAGCAGGTTAGGGTCTGGTCTCAGATTCACAGTGTGTTTTCTATATTAGCAGGTCAGGGTCTCAGATTCACAGTGTGTTTTCTATATTAACAGGTTAGGGTCTCAGATTCACAATGTGTTTTCTATATTAACAGGTTAGGGTCTCAGATTCACAGTGTATTTTCTATATTAGCAGGTTAGGGTCTCAGATTCACAGTGTGTTTTCTATATTAGCAGGTCAGGGTCTCAGATTCACAGTGTGTTTTCTATATTAGCAGGTCAGGGTCTCAGATTCACAGTGTGTTTTCTATATTAGCAGGTTAGGGTCTCAGATTCACAGTGTGTTTTCTATATTAGCAGGTTAGGGTCTCAGATTCACAGTGTGTTTTCTATATTAGCAGGTTAGGGTCTCAGATTCACAGTGTGTTTTCTATATTAGCAGGTTAGGGTCTCAGATTCACAGTGTGTTTTCTATATTAGCAGGTCAGGGTCTCAGATTCACAGTGTGTTTTCTATATTAGCAGGTTAGGGTCTCAGATTCACAGTGTATTTTCGATATTAGCAGGTTAGGGTCTCAGATTCTCATTTTATCACAGTTGGCCGTTTGAGTTATTAGCAATTGCGAGCGGGTGAACAAACAGCTGACCCCCGCATCACTTAATACACACACACACACACATTAATACACACACACACACTCACACACACACACACACACACGCACGCGCGCACGCACGCACTGCACTTTGGCTGCTAGGTACCAGAGTCACATCTACTCCCTGATTGGCCAGGGGGTCGTTGTTAGGGGCCCATAGCGACAGCAGGCGTTTGACAAGGAAGATATATTTAACATCTCTGAGTTAGTATCTTTCTCTCTCTCTCTCTCTCTCTCTCTGTCTCTCTCTGTCTCTCTCTGTCTCTCTCTGTCTCTCTTTCTCTCTCTCTGTCTCTCTCTCGCTCTCTCTCTCTCTCTCTCTCTCTGTCTCTCTCTGTCTCTGTCTCTCTCTCTCTGTCTCTCTCTCTGTCTCTCTCTCTCTCTCTCTCTCTCTCTCTCTCTGTCTCTCTCTCTTGACCTCTCCTTCACTGTCTCTCTCATTGTTCACCTGGTGAGAGATTACAGAGACAAGAGAAGACAAGAGAAGAGAAGAGCAGAGAAGAGAAGAGAGAGAATGAGAGAGAGAGAGACTTGGTTATTGTTGCTACAATATGTACATTGTCGCATCACGCAAATAAAGCAAATTTAATTGAATTGAATTGAGAGACAGGGAGAGACAGGGAGAGAGAGTAATAGAGAGAGAGGGAGTAATAGTAGAGAGAGAGAGTAGTAGAGAGAGAGTAGTAGAGAGAGAGTAGTAGAGAGAGAGAGAGTAGAGAGAGAGAGAGAGAGTAGTAGAGAGAGAGTAGTAGAGAGAGAGAGTAGTAGAGAGAGAGAGTAGTAGAGAGAGAGTAATAGAGAGAGAGTAGTAGAGAGAGAGAGTAGAGAGAGAGAGAGAGAGTAGTAGAGAGAGAGTAGTAGAGAGAGAGAGTGGTAGAGAGAGAGAGAGTAGAGAGAGAGAGTAGTAGAGAGAGAGTAGTAGAGAGAGAGAGAGTAGTAGAGAGAGAGAGTAGTAGAGAGGGTAAAGCTCAGTGCATCAACCTTGGGAGAGAGAGAGAGAGTAGTAGAGAGAGTAGAGAGAGAGAGTAGTAGAGAGAGAGAGAGTAGAGAGAGAGAGTAGAGAGAGAGAGTAGTAGTAGAGAGAGAGAGTAGACAGAGAGAGTAGTAGAGAGAGAGAGAGTAGTAGAGAGATAGAGAGTAGATAGAGAGAGTAGTAGAGAGAGAGTAGTAGAGAGAGAGAGTAGTAGAGAGAGAGAGAGTAGAGAGAGAGAGTAGTAGAGAGAGAGAGTAGATAGAGAGAGTAGTAGAGAGCGATTAGTAGAGAGAGAGAGTAGTAGAGAGAGAGTAGAGAGAGAGAGTAGTAGAGAGAGAGAGAGAGTAGATAGAGAGAGTAGTAGAGAGAGAGTAGTAGAGAGAGAGAGTAGTAGAGAGAGAGTAGTAGAGAGAGAGAGAGTAGAGAGAGAGTAGATAGAGAGAGTAGTAGAGAGAGAGAGAGTAGTAGAGAGAGAGAGTAGAGAGAGAGTAGTAGAGAGAGAGAGTAATAGAGAGAGAGAGAGAGTAGTAGAGAGAGTAGTAGAGAGAGAGAGAGTAGTAGAGAGAGAGAGTAATAGAGAGAGAGTAGTAGAGAGAGAGAGTAGATAGAGAGAGTAGTAGAGAGAGATTAGTAGAGAGAGAGAGAGTAGTAGAGAGAGAGAGTAATAGAGAGAGAGTAGTAGAGAGAGAGAGTAGTAGAGAGAGAGTAGAGAGAGAGAGTAGTAGAGAGAGAGTAGTAGAGAGAGAGAGTAGATAGAGAGAGTAGTAGAGAGAGAGTAGTAGAGAGAGAGAGTAGTAGAGAGAGAGAGTAGTAGAGAGAGAGTAGTAGAGAGAGAGAGTAGTAGAGAGAGAGAGTAGTAGAGAGAGAGTAGTAGAGAGAGAGAGTAGATAGAGAGAGTAGTAGAGAGAGAGTAGTAGAGAGAGAGAGTAGTAGAGAGAGAGAGAGTAGTAGAGAGAGATTAGTAGAGAGAGAGAGTAGTAGAGAGAGAGTAGAGAGAGAGAGTAGTAGAGAGAGAGTAGTAGAGAGAGAGAGTAGATAGAGAGAGTAGTAGAGAGAGAGTAGTAGAGAGAGAGAGTAGTAGAGAGAGAGATAGTAGAGAGAGAGAGAGTAATAGAGAGAGTAGTAGAGAGAGAGAGAGTAGAGAGAGAGAGTAGTAGAGAGAGAGAGTAGTAGAGAGAGAGTAGTAGAGAGAGAGAGAGAGTAGTAGAGAGAGAGAGTAGTAGAGAGAGAGAGAGTAGAGAGAGAGAGTAGTAGAGAGAGAGAGAGTAGTAGAGAGAGAGTAGTAGAGAGAGAGAGAGTAGAGAGAGAGAGTAGTAGAGAGAGAGAGTAGTAGAGAGAGAGTAGTAGAGAGAGAGAGAGTAGTAGAGAGAGAGAGAGTAGAGAGAGAGAGTAGTAGAGAGAGAGAGAGTAGTAGAGAGAGAGTAGTAGAGAGAGAGAGAGTAGTAGAGAGAGAGAGTAGTAGAGAGAGAGAGAGTAGAGAGAGAGAGTAGTAGAGAGAGAGAGTAATAGAGAGAGAGTGTAGTAGAGAGAGAGAGTAATAGAGAGAGAGAGTAGTAGAGAGAGAGAGAGTAGTAGAGAGAGAGAGTAGTAGAGAGAGAGAGTAGTAGAGAGAGAGAGAGTAGAGAGAGAGAGTAGTAGAGAGAGAGAGTTATAGAGAGAGTAGTAGAGAGAGAGAGTAGTAGAGAGAGAGAGTAGTAGAGAGAGAGAGTAGTAGAGAGAGAGAGTAATAGAGAGAGAGAGTAGTAGAGAGAGAGAGTTATAGAGAGAGAGAGAGTAGTAGAGAGAGAGTAGTAGAGAGAGAGAGTAATAGAGAGAGAGAGAGTAGTAGAGAGAGAGAGAGAGTAGTAGAGAGAGAGAGAGTAGAGAGAGAGAGTAGTAGAGAGAGAGAGTAGTAGAGAGAGAGAGTAATAGAGAGAGAGAGTAATAGAGAGAGAGTAATAGAGAGAGAGAGTAGTAGAGAGAGAGAGTAATAGAGAGAGAGAGAGTAGTAGAGAGAGAGAGAGTAGAGAGAGAGAGTAGTAGAGAGAGAGAGAGTAGAGAGAGAGAGTAGTAGAGAGAGAGAGTAGTAGAGAGAGAGAGTAATAGAGAGAGAGAGTAATAGAGAGAGAGAGTAATAGAGAGAGAGAGTTATAGAGAGAGAGAGAGAGTAGAGAGAGAGAGAGTAGAGAGAGAGAGAGAGTAGTAGAGAGAGAGAGAGTAGAGAGAGAGAGTAGTAGAGAGAGAGAGAGTAGTAGAGAGAGAGTAGTAGAGAGAGAGAGAGTAGAGAGAGAGAGTAGTAGAGAGAGAGAGTAGTAGAGAGAGAGAGTAATAGAGAGAGAGAGAGTAGTAGAGAGAGAGAGAGTAGAGAGAGAGAGTAGTAGAGAGAGAGAGAGTAGTAGAGAGAGAGTAGTAGAGAGAGAGAGAGTAGAGAGAGAGAGTAGTAGAGAGAGAGAGTAGTAGAGAGAGAGTAGTAGAGAGAGAGAGAGTAGTAGAGAGAGAGAGAGTAGAGAGAGAGAGTAGTAGAGAGAGAGAGAGTAGTAGAGAGAGAGTAGTAGAGAGAGAGAGAGTAGTAGAGAGAGAGAGTAGTAGAGAGAGAGAGAGTAGAGAGAGAGAGTAGTAGAGAGAGAGAGTAATAGAGAGAGAGTGTAGTAGAGAGAGAGAGTAATAGAGAGAGAGAGTAGTAGAGAGAGAGAGAGTAGTAGAGAGAGAGAGTAGTAGAGAGAGAGAGTAGTAGAGAGAGAGAGAGTAGAGAGAGAGAGTAGTAGAGAGAGAGAGTTATAGAGAGAGTAGTAGAGAGAGAGAGTAGTAGAGAGAGAGAGTAGTAGAGAGAGAGAGTAGTAGAGAGAGAGAGTAATAGAGAGAGAGTGTAGTAGAGAGAGAGAGTAATAGAGAGAGAGAGTAATAGAGAGAGAGAGTAATAGAGAGAGAGAGTAATAGAGAGAGTAGTAGAGAGAGAGAGTAATAGAGAGAGAGTAGTAGAGAGAGAGAGAGTAGTAGAGAGAGAGAGTAGTAGAGAGAGAGAGTAATAGAGAGAGAGAGTTATAGAGAGAGAGAGTAATAGAGAGAGAGAGTAATAGAGAGAGAGAGTAATAGAGAGAGTAGTAGAGAGAGAGAGAGTAGTAGAGAGAGAGAGAGTAATAGAGAGAGTAGTAGAGAGAGAGAGTAGTAGAGAGAGAGAGTAATAGAGAGAGAGAGTAATAGAGAGAGAGTAGTAGAGAGAGAGAGAGTAGAGAGAGAGAGTAATAGAGAGAGAGAGAGTAGTAGAGAGAGAGAGAGTAGAGAGAGAGAGTAGTAGAGAGAGAGTAGTAGAGAGAGAGAGTAATAGAGAGAGAGAGTAATAGAGAGAGAGAGTAATAGAGAGAGAGAGTAATAGAGAGAGAGAGTAATAGAGAGAGAGTGTAGTAGAGAGAGAGAGAGTAATAGAGAGAGAGTAGTAGAGAGAGAGAGAGTAGTAGAGAGAGTAGTAGAGAGAGAGAGTAATAGAGAGAGAGTAATAGAGAGAGAGAGTAATAGAGAGAGAGAGTAGTAGAGAGAGAGAGTAATAGAGAGAGAGAGTAATAGAGAGAGAGTAGTAGAGAGAGAGAGAGTAATAGAGAGAGTAGTAGAGAGAGAGAGAGTAATAGAGAGAGAGAGTAATAGAGAGAGTAGTAGAGAGAGAGAGAGTAGTAGAGAGAGAGAGAGTAATAGAGAGAGAGAGTAGTAGAGAGAGAGAGAGTAATAGAGAGAGAGAGTAGTAGAGAGAGAGAGAGTAATAGAGAGAGAGAGTAGTAGAGAGAGAGAGAGTAATAGAGAGAGAGAGTAGTAGAGAGAGAGAGAGTAATAGAGAGAGAGAGTAGTAGAGAGAGAGAGTAATAGAGAGAGAGAGTAGTAGAGAGAGTAGTAGAGAGAGAGAGAGTAGTAGAGAGAGAGAGAGTAATAGAGAGAGAGAGTAGTAGAGAGAGAGAGAGTAATAGAGAGAGAGAGTAGTAGAGAGAGAGAGAGTAATAGAGAGAGAGAGTAGTAGAGAGAGAGAGTAGTAGAGAGAGAGAGTAATAGAGAGAGAGAGTAATAGAGAGAGAGAGTAGTAGAGAGAGAGAGTAATAGAGAGAGAGAGTAATAGAGAGAGAGTAGTAGAGAGAGAGAGTAATAGAGAGAGAGAGTAATAGAGAGAGTAGTAGAGAGAGAGAGAGTAGTAGAGAGAGAGAGTAATAGAGAGAGAGTAATAGAGAGAGAGAGTAATAGAGAGAGAGAGTAATAGAGAGAGAGAGTAATAGAGAGAGTAGTAGAGAGAGAGAGAGTAATAGAGAGAGAGAGTAATAGAGAGAGTAGTAGAGAGAGAGAGAGTAGTAGAGAGAGAGAGAGTAATAGAGAGAGTAGTAGAGAGAGAGAGTAGTAGAGAGAGAGAGTAATAGAGAGAGAGAGAGTAGTAGAGAGAGAGAGAGTAGAGAGAGAGAGTAATAGAGAGAGAGAGAGTAGTAGAGAGAGAGAGAGTAGAGAGAGAGAGTAGTAGAGAGAGAGTAGTAGAGAGAGAGAGTAATAGAGAGAGAGAGTAATAGAGAGAGAGAGTAATAGAGAGAGAGAGTAATAGAGAGAGAGAGTAATAGAGAGAGAGTGTAGTAGAGAGAGAGAGAGTAATAGAGAGAGAGTAGTAGAGAGAGAGAGTAGTAGAGAGAGAGTAGTAGAGAGAGAGTAGTAGAGAGAGAGAGTAATAGAGAGAGAGAGTAATAGAGAGAGAGAGAGAGTAGTAGAGAGAGTAGTAGAGAGAGAGAGTAATAGAGAGAGAGTAATAGAGAGAGAGTAGTAGAGAGAGAGAGTAATAGAGAGAGAGAGTAATAGAGAGAGAGAGTAATAGAGAGAGAGTAGTAGAGAGAGAGAGAGTAATAGAGAGAGAGAGTAATAGAGAGAGAGAGTAATAGAGAGAGAGAGTAATAGAGAGAGTAGTAGAGAGAGAGAGTAGTAGAGAGAGAGAGTAATAGAGAGAGAGAGTAATAGAGAGAGAGAGTAATAGAGAGAGAGAGTAATAGAGAGAGAGAGTTATAGAGAGAGTAGTAGAGAGAGAGAGTAGTAGAGAGAGTAGTAGAGAGAGAGAGTAATAGAGAGAGAGAGAGTAGTAGAGAGAGAGAGAGTAGAGAGAGAGAGTAATAGAGAGAGAGAGAGTAGTAGAGAGAGAGAGAGTAGAGAGAGAGAGTAGTAGAGAGAGAGTAGTAGAGAGAGAGAGAGTAATAGAGAGAGAGAGTAATAGAGAGAGAGAGTAATAGAGAGAGAGAGTAATAGAGAGAGAGTAGTAGAGAGAGAGAGAGTAATAGAGAGAGAGAGTAGTAGAGAGAGAGAGAGTAGTAGAGAGAGAGTAGTAGAGAGAGAGAGAGTAGTAGAGAGAGAGAGAGTAATAGAGAGAGAGAGTTATAGAGAGAGTAGTAGAGAGAGAGAGTAGTAGAGAGAGAGAGTAATAGAGAGAGAGAGAGTAGTAGAGAGAGAGAGAGTAGAGAGAGAGAGTAGTAGAGAGAGAGAGAGT
>NW_023493659.1:2369332-2379332 GCF_013265735.2 Oncorhynchus mykiss
CAATTGACCAAAATCAGTTCTGGGACATGTGGAACAATTTAAGCACAACAAAGCCACAAGAATTAGCCATACAAGATGTAGGAATTTGGAAAACTTACTTTGATAATCTATACAAAAACATCCCACAAAAAGACTTAAACCAGAACCAATTAGAAATTAAAGAAAAATTGAACATCCTGGAATCAGTCATTAAAAACAACCAAAATCCATTAGATTACCCAATAACCCAACAAGAACTAAATGAAAAGCTAAAATCTATTAAATCAAAAAAGGCTTGTGGTGTAGACAACATCAGAAATGAAATGCTGAAAAACAGCACACCTGAGTTGCAAAATGCTGTGCTTAAATTGTTCAACATGGTTTTAACTTCTGGCTGCTTCCCTGATGTCTGGAACCAGGGGCTCATCTCCCCTATCCACAAAAGTGGAGACAAATCAGACCCCAATAATTACAGGGGAATTTGCGTCAACAGTAACTTGGGAAAGATTTTCTGTAGCATTTTGAATTCAAGAATTCAAACCTTTCTTCAAGAAAAAAATGTAATAAGTAAATGTCAAATTGGCTTTCTCCCTAACCATCGCACTACTGACCATATATACACCTTACACACACTAATTAATAAACACGTCCACCAAAAAAAAGAGGGCAAAATCTTTGCTTGCTTTATTGACTTTAAAAAAGCATTTGATTCGATTTGGCACGAAGGGCTATTCTACAAAATTCTACAAAGTGGGCTTGGTGGTAAGGTGTATGACTTAATAAAATGTATGTACACAGAAAACAAGTGTGCAATAAAAATCAAAAACCAAAGAACAGAATTTTTTTCACAAGGTCGAGGTGTGAGACAAGGCTGCAATTTGAGTCCAAATCTTTTCAACATTTATATCAATGAATTAGCAGACATGTTGGACCAATCTCCAGCCCCAGGACTCACACTATTTGACACAGAGGTGAAATACCTGCTATATGCTGATGACTTGGTACTTCTATCACCAACCAAAGAAGGTCTTCAACAAAACATTAATATTCTGGAGCAATATTGCCATAATTGGGCCCTGGCAGTAAATTTCCAAAAAACTAAAATCATGATTTTCCAAAAAAAACCCAGATGTCAGAAACAAAAATGTAAATTCACCCTGAACAACACCTTAATTGAACACACAAAACATTACACCTACCTTGGTCTGACCATATCTGCATCGGGAAACTTTAATATGGCAGTGAATGCACTCAAAGAAAAAGCCCGCAGAGCAATGTATGCAATAAAAATGAAATTATTCAAAATCAACATCCCAATTAGAATTTGGACTAAAATATTTGACAGTGTAATCCTACCAATAGCACTTTATGGAAGTGAGGTTTGGGGGCCACTCAATAAACTGGATTTTAAAATGTGGGACAAACATCCAATTGAAACCCTACATGCAGAATTCTGTCGGAAAATTCTACAAGTCCAGAGAAATACACCAACTAATGCATGTAGGGCAGAATTGGGCCGTTTTCCAGTAATAATGAAAATACAGAAAAGATCATTAAAATTTTGGCTACATCTAAATTCAAGTCCAAATTCGAGTCTGCAATTTAAAGCACTTCAAGCCCAAGAGCTGAGCCCAGAAACGAGCCCTCTCAGTCAGCTGGTGTTGGACCTCACCAATCAAGCTGACACCAGCACTGCTTCAAAAGAAAGAATTCCAATAAACAAAATCATGAACCAATCAAAGGAATCATACTTACAATACTGGAAAAACGAAACAAAATCCCAAAGCCGACTAAATTGCTATCTGACCCTAAACAGAGAATATGAATTGGCTGATTATCTCTACTCTGTCAGAGATACGAAGCAGAGACAGATCCTTACCAAGTACAGGCTGAGTGACCACCGATTGGCAATAGAAACCGGCAGACATAAAAAGACATGGCTACCCAAAGAGGAGCGTGTATGTGGTCACTGCATGACAGGGGAGGTAGAGACAGAGATGCACTTTCTCCTTTACTGTGATAAATATTCCTCACAAAGAGATTCATTATTCACAGAAATGACTACATATATTCCACATTTTTACAAATTGAACCCAGAGGAAAAACTAAGAATACTCATGGGCGAAGGAGCAATGGCTCCTCTTGCAGCCAAATATGTATTTTCCTGCCATAGCCTGAGGGACACTGAATAATAACATCTGCATAGTAAACAGTAACTTACTTATTATTACTATTATTGTTATTACTATAATTATTAATGTTTACTGTAGACTATTACCATTTTATTGTATTTATTTTTGTATTATTATTTACTACCATTTTATATTATTATTTGATATCATTTACAATTTTGTTACAATGTATATTGTATACATTGTTGCTTTGGCAATATTGACACAATGTTTTTCATGCCAATAAAGCAGCTTGAATTTGAATTTGAATTTGAATAGAGAGAGAGAGTAGTAGAGAGAGAGAGAGTAGAGAGAGAGAGTAGTAGAGAGAGAGAGAGTAGTAGAGAGAGAGAGAGTAGTAGAGAGAGAGAGAGTAGTAGAGAGAGAGAGAGTAATAGAGAGAGAGAGAGTAATAGAGAGAGAGTAGTAGAGAGAGAGAGTAGTAGAGAGAGAGAGAGTAGTAGAGAGAGAGAGAGTAGTAGAGAGAGAGAGAGTAATAGAGAGAGAGAGAGTAATAGAGAGAGTAGTAGAGAGAGAGAGAGTAATAGAGAGAGAGAGTAGTAGAGAGAGAGAGAGTAGAGAGAGAGAGTAGTAGAGAGAGAGAGAGTAGTAGAGAGAGAGAGAGTAGTAGAGAGAGAGAGAGTAGTAGAGAGAGAGAGAGTAATAGAGAGAGAGAGAGTAATAGAGAGAGAGTAGTAGAGAGAGAGAGTAGTAGAGAGAGAGAGAGTAGTAGAGAGAGAGAGAGAGTAATAGAGAGAGTAGTAGAGAGAGAGAGAGAGTAATAGAGAGAGTAGTAGAGAGAGAGAGTAGTAGAGAGAGATAGAGTAATAGAGAGAGAGTAGTAGAGAGAGAGAGTAGTAGAGAGAGAGAGAGAGTAATAGAGAGAGTAGTAGAGAGAGAGAGAGAGTAATAGAGAGAGTAGTAGAGAGAGAGAGAGTAATAGAGAGAGTAGTAGAGAGAGAGAGAGTAATAGAGAGAGTAGTAGAGAGAGAGAGAGTAATAGAGAGAGAGAGTAGTAGAGAGAGAGAGAGTAGAGAGAGAGAGTAGTAGAGAGAGAGAGAGTAGAGAGAGAGAGAGAGTAGTAGAGAGAGAGAGAGTAGAGAGAGAGAGTAGATAGAGAGAGTAGAGAGAGAGAGTAGTAGAGAGAGAGAGAGAGTAATAGAGAGAGTAGTAGAGAGAGAGAGAGTAATAGAGAGAGTAGTAGAGAGAGAGAGAGTAGAGAGAGTAGTAGAGAGAGAGAGAGAGTAGAGAGAGAGAGAGAGTAGAGAGAGAGAGTAGTAGAGAGAGAGAGAGAGTAATAGAGAGAGTAGTAGAGAGAGAGAGAGTAATAGAGAGAGTAGTAGAGAGAGAGAGAGTAATAGAGAGAGAGTAGTAGAGAGAGAGAGAGTAGAGAGAGAGAGAGAGTAGTAGAGAGAGAGAGAGTAGAGAGAGAGAGAGTAGAGAGAGAGAGTAGTAGAGAGGGTAAAGCTCAGTGCACCTTGTTTGGTGTCAAATGTTTCTTCCTCGTTAGATACTGAACCAACCACAAACACACACACACACACACACACACACACACACACACACACACACACACACACACACACACACACACACACACACACACACACACACACACACACTACTCTGACCTGACTGTTCCCTGATGAACAGATTTCTCTCCTCTTTTCCTGAATAATGTCCAGATTCCTCTTTTCCAGGAACAACAGAGCTCTGCCTCTTCCTCCTGATGCATCCTTCCATCTCTAGCAGCTTCCCCAGCAACAAGACGTATGGTGAGGTCCAGTTCTTCAACACCAACAACTACCACCAGGGAATAGACTGGTAATCTATGTTGTTTTATATCTATGATACAACTACCACCAGGGAATAGACTGGTAATCTATGATATTATATATCTAGGACACAACTACCACCAGGGAATAGACTGGTAATCTATGTTACTATATATCTATGATACAACTACCACCAGGGAATAGACTGGTAATCTATGTTATTATATATCTATGATACAACTACCACCAGGGAATAGACTGGTAATCTATGTTATTATATATCTATGATACAACTACCACCAGGGAATAGACTGGTAATCTATGTTGTTTTATATCTATGATACAACTACCACGAGGGAATAGACTGGTAATCTATGTTACTATATATCTATGATGCAACTACCACCATCTATGTTACTATATATCTATGATGCAACTACCACCAGGGAATAGACTGGCAATCTATGTTATTATATATCTATGATACAACTACCACCAGGGAATAGACTGGTAATCTATGTTGTTTTATATCTATGATACAACTACCACGAGGGAATAGACTGGTAATCTATGTTACTATATCTATGATGCAACTACCACCAGGGAATAGACTGGTAATCTATGTTACTATATATCTATGATACAACTACCACCAGGGAATAGACTGGTAATCTATGTTACTATATATCTATGATACAACTACCACCAGGGAATAGACTGGTAATCTATGTTACTATATATCGATGATACAACTACCACCAGGGAATACTGGTAATCTATGTTACTATATATCTATGATGCAACTACCACCAGGGAATAGACTGGTAATCTATGTTATTACATATCTATGATACAACTACCACCAGGGCAGAGACTGGTAATCTATGTTACTATATATCTATTATACAACTACCACCAGGGAATAGACTGATAATCTACATTACTATATATCTATGATACAACTACCACCAGGGAATAGACTGGCAATCTACATTATCTATGATACAACTACTACCAGGGAATAGACTGGTAATCTATGTTACTATATATCTATGATACAACTACCACCAGGGAATAGACTGGTAATCTACATTACTATATATCTATGATACAACTACCACCAGGGAATAAACTGGTAATCTATGTTATTATATATCTATGATACAACTACCACCAGGGAATAGACTGGCAATCTATGTTATTAAATATCTATGATACAACTACCACCAGGGAATAGACTGGTAATCTATGTTACTATATATCTATGATGCAACTACCACCAGGGAATAGACTGGTAATCTATGTTACTATATATCTATGATGCAACTACCACCAGGGAATAGACTGGTAATCTATGTTACTATATATCTATGATACAACTACCACCAGGGAATAGACTGGTAATCTACATTACTATATATCTATGATACAACTACCACCAGGGAATAAACTGGTAATCTATGTTATTATATATCTATGATACAACTACCAGCCGGGAATAGACTGGTAATCTATGTTATTATATATCTATGATACAACTACCACCAGGGAATAGACTGGTAATCTATGTTACTATATATCTATTATTGTACTTCCTGTCTAGGTATATGGAGTTGTTCCCGCTCCCATCTAACGTCACCAGTGACTTCCTGTTTGAGAAGAGCTCCGCCTACTTCCACTCAGAAGACGCTCCTCGCCGCGCCGCCGCCCTGCTGCCTAAAGCCAAGATACTGACCGTGCTGATCAACCCCTCAGACAGGGCTTATAGCTGGTACCAGGTATATACACACACACACACACACACACACACACACACACACACACACACACACACACACACACACACACACACACACACACAATGCCAAGATACTGACCGTGCTGATCAACCCCTCAGACAGGGCTTATAGCTGGTACCAGGTACACACACACACACACACACACACACACACACACACACACACACACACAACGACCGTAACACACACTCCTATTGAACTCAAACACAACAGGATGCAGAATTTGAGTTTTGAGTTTGACAGGAAGTGTGTTATTAAATCTGGCAGGTCAATTCCATTTTATTATTATTCAATTATTTATTTACTATTTAACGAGGCAAGTTAAGAACAAATTATTATTTACAATGATGGCCTACATCGCGTTTCTCTGGAAACAGTGTTGATATGGTCTGTTGATAACCTCAGTGTTGATATGGTCTGTTGATAACCTCAGTGTTGATATGGTCTGTTGATAACCTCAGTGTTGATATGGTCTTTTAATAACCTCAGTGTTGATATGGTCTTTTAATAACCTCAGTGTTGATATGGTCTGTTGATAACCTCAGTGTTGATATGGTCTGTTGATAACCTCAGTGTTGATATGGTCTTTTAATAACCTCAGTGTTGATATGGTATTTTAATAACCTCAGTGTTGATATGGTCTGTTGATAACCTCAGTGTTGATATGGTCTTTTAATAACCTCAGTGTTGATATGGTCTTTTAATAACCTCAGTGTTGATATGGTCTGTTGATAACCTCAGTGTTGATATGGTCTGTTGATAACCTCAGTGTTGATATGGTCTTTTAATAACCTCAGTGTTGATATGGTCTTTTAATAACCTCAGTGTTGATATGGTCTGTTGATAACCTCAGTGTTGATATGGTCTTTTAATAACCTCAGTGTTGATATGGTCTTTTAATAACCTCAGTGTTGATATGGTCTTTAAATAACCTCAGTGTTGATATGGTCTTTTAATAACCTCAGTGTTGATATGGTATTTTAATAACCTCAGTGTTGATATGGTCTTTTAATAACCTCAGTGTTGATATGGTCTGTTGATAACCTCAGTGTTGATATGGTCTGTTGATAACCTCAGTGTTGATATGGTCTTTTAATAACCTCAGTGTTGATATGGTCTTTTAATAACCTCAGTGTTGATATGGTCTTTTAATAACCTCAGTGTTGATATGGTCTTTTAATAACCTCAGTGTTGATATGGTCTTTTAATAACCTCAGTGTTGATATGGTCTTTTAATAACCTCAGTGTTGATATGGTCTTTTAATAACCTCAGTGTTGATATGGTCTTTTAATAACCTCAGTGTTGATATGGTCTTTTAATAACCTCAGTGTTGATGTGGTCTTTTAATAACCTCAGTGTTGATATGGTCTTTTAATAACCTCAGTGTTGATATGGTCTGTTGATAACCTCAGTGTTGATATGGTCTTTTGATAACCTCAGTGTTGATATGGTCTTTTAATAACCTCAGTGTTGATATGGTCTTTTAATAACCTCAGTGTTGATATGGTCTTTTAATAACCTCAGTGTTGATATGGTCTTTTAATAACCTCAGTGTTGATATGGTCTTTTAATAACCTCAGTGTTGATATGGTCTTTTAATAACCTCAGTGTTGATATGGTCTTTAAATAACCTCAGTGTTGATATGGTCTTTTAATAACCTCAGTGTTGATATGGTCTTTAAATAACCTCAGTGTTGATATGGTCTTTTAATAACCTCAGTGTTGATATGGTCTTTAAATAACCTCAGTGTTTAGAACAGACCGTTATTTATCCAACAACCATGTCATTTGATTGGCTTCTTTTTCAACATCTTCCAGGTCAACTTGAGGTTTCACTAATGCATTCTGGGAAATGTAGTATTCCTCCCCCATATTGAACAACATGTGTCAGTGTCAATTGTTTCATCAATACTTGATGTGTATAATGACATGTTTGATGTTTTATGATCACAATATACACTGAGTGGACAAAACATTAGGAACACCTGTTCTTTCCATGACCCAGACTGACCAGGTGAATCATTAGGAACACCTGCTCTCTCCATGACACAGACTGACCAGGTGTATCATTAGGAACACCTGCTCTCACCATGACCCAGACTGACCAGGTGAATCATTAGGAACACCTGCTCTCTCCATGACCCAGACTGACCAGGTGAATCATTAGGAACACCTGCTCTCACCATGACCCAGACTGACCAGGTGAATCATTAGGAACACCTGCTCTCACCATGACCCAGACTGACCAGGTGTATCATTAGGAACACCTGCTCTCACCATGACCCAGACTGACCAGGTGTATCATTAGGAACACCTGCTCTCACCATGACCCAGACTGACCAGGTGAATCATTAGGAACACCTGCTCTCACCATGACCCAGACTGACCAGGTGAATCATTAGGAACACCTGCTCTCTCCATGACCCAGACTGACCAGGTGAATCATTAGGAACACCTGCTCTCACCATGACCCAGACTGACCAGGTGAATCATTAGGAACACCTGCTCTCTCCATGACACAGACTGACCAGGTGAATCATTAGGAACACCTGCTCTCACCATGACCCAGACTGACCAGGTGAATCATTAGGAACACCTGCTCTCACCATGACCCAGACTGACCAGGTGTATCATTAGGAACACCTGCTCTCTCCATGACCCAGACTGACCAGGTGAATCATTAGGAACACCTGCTCTCTCCATGACACAGACTGACCAGGTGAATCATTAGGAACACCTGCTCTCTCCATGACACAGACTGACCAGGTGAATCATTAGGAACACCTGCTCTCTCCATGACACAGACTGACCAGGTGAATCATTAGGAACACCTGCTCTCTCCATGACCCAGACTGACCAGGTGTATCATTAGGAACACCTGCTCTCTCCATGACCCAGACTGACCAGGTGAATCATTAGGAACACCTGCTCTCTCCATGACACAGACTGACCAGGTGAATCATTAGGAACACCTGCTCTCTCCATGACACAGACTGACCAGGTGAATCATTAGGAACACCTGCTCTCTCCATGACACAGACTGACCAGGTGAATCCAGGTGAAAGCTCTGATCCCTTATTGATGTCACCTGTTAAATCCACTTCAATCAGTGTAGATGAAGGGGAAGATGACAGTTTAAAGAAGGATTTTTAAGCCTTGAGACAATTGAGACAGTGATTGTGTATGTGTGCCATTCAGAGGGTGAAGGGGCAAGACAACAGGTTGAAGTGCCTTTGAACTGGGTGTGGCAGTAGGTACCAGGGGGTTTGTGTCAAGAACTGCAACGCTGCTGGGTTTTTCACGCTCAACAGTTTCCCATGCTTGTCAAGAATGGTCCAACCACCCAAAGGGCAAACTGTGGGAAGCGTTGTAGTCAACATGGGTCAGCATCCCTGGGGAACGCTTTCAACACCTTGTAGAGTCCCTGGCGAATCAAGGCTCCTCTGAGGGCAAACTGTGGGAAGCGTTGTAGTCAACATGGGTCAGCATCCCTGGGGAACGCTTTCAACACCTTGTAGAGTCCCTGTCCCAAGGCTCCTCTGAGGGCAAACTGTGGGAAGCGATGTAGTCAACATGGGTCAGTATCCAACACCTTGTAGAGTCCCCTGGCGAATCAAGGCTCCTCTGAGGGCAAACTGTGGGAAGCGTTGTAGTCAACATGGGTCAGCATCCCTGGGGAACGCTTTCAACACTTCCAACACCTTGTAGAGTCCCCTGACGAATCGAGGCTCCTCTGAGGGCAAACGGGGGGCTCAACTCAATATCAGGAAGGTGTTCTTAATGTTTTGTTCGCTCATTGTTTATCAAATTCAGTCTCCTGTTTACTACTTCAATTCAAATTCAAGGTGTGTGTGTGGGTGTGTGTGTGTGTGTGTGTGTGTGTGTGTGTGTGTGTGTGTGTGTGTGTGTGTGTGTTCTAACGCGGTGTATTTCAGCACCAGAAGGCTCATGAGGAACGCACCGGGTCGATGCTCTCCTTCTATGATGTCATCAGCGCTCAACGCGGGGCGCCGTCCAACATCCGATCACTACAGAACCTCTGTCTCGCCCCGGGACTCTACAATACACACCTAGAGCGATGGCTAACACACTACCCTGTTGACCAGGTATACACCCCAGGACTGTACAATACACACCTAGAGAGATGGCTAACACACCTGGACTCTACAATACACCTAGAGAGATGGTTAACATCCCAGGACTCTACTATAGACACCTGGAGAGATGGTTAACACCCCAGGACTCTACTATAGACACCTAGAGAGATGGCTAACA
>NW_023493659.1:2384332-2404332 GCF_013265735.2 Oncorhynchus mykiss
CCGCCTTATCTCAGCTCACTGGTCACGATGGCAACACCCATCCGTAGCACGCGCTCCAGCAGGTGTATCTCACTGATCATCCCTAAAGCCAACACCTCATTTGGCCGCCTTTCGTTCCAGTACTCTGCTGCCTGTGACTGGAACGAATTGCAAAAATCGCTGAAGTTGGAGACTTTTATCTCCCTCACCAACTTCAAACATCTGCTATCTGAGCAGCTAACCGATCGCTGCAGCTGTACATAGTCTATTGGTAAATAGCCCACCCATTTTCACCTACCTCATCCCCATACTGTTTTTATTTATTTACTTTTCTGCTCTTTTGCACACCAATATCTCTACCTGTACATGACCATCTGATCATTTATCACTCCAGTGTTAATCTGCAAAATTGTAATTATTCGCCTACCTTCTCATGCCTTTTGCACACATTGTATATAGACTCCCCCTTTGTTTTCTACTGTGTTATTGACTTGTTAATTGTTTACTCCATGTGTAACTCTGTGTTGTCTGCTCACACTGCTATGCCTTATCTTGGCCAGGTCGCAGTTGCAAATGAGAACTTGTTCTCAACTAGCCTACCTGGTTAAATAAAGGTGAAATAAAAAAATAAAAAAATTATGACCTCAATTAGATCCTTACAGGAAGTTAGACCTCAATCAGATCCTTACAGGAAGTTAGACCTCAATCAGATCCTTACAGGAAGTTATGACCTCAATCAGATCCTTACAGGAAGTTATGACCTCAATCAGATCCTTACAGGAAGTTATGACCTTATTGTGACACACACCACACACCTCACCACACAAAGAGAGATCGAAAGAAGATTTGAGGATACCCTTTATCCATCCCGTCATCCTCCCCCCTCTCTCTCTCTCTAGGCACGGTCCTACCTGTCCAGGTATTATAGTCTCTCTCTCTCCAGGCACGGTCCTACCTGTCCAGGTATTATAGTCTCTCTCTCTCTCTCTCTCTCTCTAGGCACGGTCCTACCTGTCCAGGTATTATAGTCTCTCTCTCTCTCTCTCTCTCTCTCTCTCTCTAGGCACGGTCCTACCTGTCCAGGTATTATAGTCTCTCTCTCTCTCTCGCTCTCTCTTTCTCTCTCTCTAGGCACAGTCCTACCTGTCCAGGTATTATAGTCTCTCTCTCTCTCTCTCTCTCTCTCTCTCTCTCTAGGCACGGTCCTACCTGTCCAGGTATTATAGTCTCTCTCTCTCTCTCTCTCTCTCTCTCTCTCTAGGCAAGGTCCTACCTGTCCAGGTATTATAGTCTCTCTCTCTCTCTCTAGGCACGATTCTACCTGTCCAGGTATTATAGTCTCTCTCTCTCTCTCTCTCTCTCTCTCTCTCTCTCTCTCTCTCTCTCTCTAGGCACGGTCCTACCTGTCCAGGTATTATAGGGAACACAACATAGACCTGTCCAAGCTGCTCCACCGGCTGGGTCAGCCTCTCCCCTCCTGGCTGAGAGAGGAACTACAGAAGGTCAGTTAACAGGGTTAGAGGTCAGAGTTCAGGGGACACCGGCTGGGTCAGCCTCTCCCCTCCTGGCTGAGAGAGGAACTACAGAAGTGCAGATAACCTCTAACCCTACCAGCAGCCCAGGTTCATAGGTCAGGTGTTAAAGGTCAGGGACCATTAAGAGAGAGAGGGCGTGACCTTTCTGTGACCTCCCAACCCCGTGGTGAACCTGAGGATGGAAGAGAGATCATGAACTATGAACAATGAACTCTGTCCTGGCTTGACCTCACAGAGGAGAAGAGATACTAGATCACTGATATCTGGATGGATAACTGGATGTCTTGGTCTCTGAACTCAGAGAGATTGGAGGGATGACTGACCTCTGGAACAGAACTGTGTTTCAGTTAATGGACTGGAGAGAGACCTATAGCCCACTCTCCATCCACCTCCCTCTCTTCTTCTCTCTCTCCATCCACCTCCCTATCTTCTTCTCTCTCTCCATCCCTCCTCTGCCTCTCTCCATCCACCTCCCTCTCTTCTTCTCTCTCTCCATCCACCTCCCTCTCTTCTTCTCTCTCTCCATCCACCTCCCTCTTCTTCTCTCTCTCCATCCCTCCTCTGCCTCTCTCCATCCTTCTCCCTCTCTTCTTCTCTCTCTCCATTCACCTCCCTCTCTTCTTCTCTCTCTCCATCCACCTCCCTCTCTTCTTCTCTCTCTCCATCCTTCTCCCTCTCTTCTTCTCTCTCTCCATCCACCTCCCTCTCTTATTCTCTCTCTCCATCCACCTCCCTCTCTTCTTCTCTCTCTCCATCCACCTCCCTCTCTTCTTCTCTCTCTCCATCCACCTCCCTCTCTTCTTCTCTCTCTCCATCCACCTCCCTCTCTTCTTCTCTCTCTCCATCCACCTCCCTCTCTTCTTCTCTCTCTCCATCTACCTCCCTCTCTTCTTCTCTCTCTCCATCCACCTCCCTCTCTTCTTCTCTCTCTCCATCCCTCCTCTGCCTCTCTCCATCCTTCTCCCTCTCTTCTTCTCTCTTTCCATCCCTCCTCTGCCACTCTCCATCCTTCTCCCTCTACGCCATCTTGAACACAGACACACAGTGGAACCTCAACATTGTTCTGTCCCAAGGATCCAAAGACTTGATGATCTGTAGTTGTGGATCTAGAATGGAACTGGAACATGGCAGACCCTGGAGCTAACACCACCACGACCAGACACCACCACCACGACCAGACACCACCACCACCACCACCAGACACCACCACCACGGCCAGACACCACCACCACGGCCAGACACCACCACCACGGCCAGACACCACCACCACGGCCAGACACCACCACCACGACCAGACACCACCACCACGACCAGACACCACCACCACCACGACCAGACACCACCACCACCACCACGACGACCAGACACCACCACCACCCTGACCAGACACCACCACCACCACGACCAGAGACCACCACCACCACGACCAGACACCACCACCACGACCAGACACCACCCCCTCTATACTCCTGGTCTGAGTCTGGTGGTGTCTCATATCAGATATCCCCAGAGGAACCTGACCAGACACCACCACCACGACCAGACACCACCACCACGACCAGACACCACGACCAGACACCACGACCAGACACCACCACCACCACGACCAGACACCACCACCACCACGACCAGACACCACCACCACCACGACCAGACACCACCACCACCACGACCAGACACCACCACCACCACGACCAGACACCACCCCCTCTATACTCCTGGTCTGAGTCTGGTGGTGTCTCATATCAGATATCCCCAGAGGAACCCGACCAGACACCACCCCCTCTATACTCCTGGTCTGAGTCTGGTGGTGTCTCATATCAGATATCCCCAGAGGAACCCGACCAGACACCACCCCCTCTATACTCCTGGTCTGAGTCTGGTGGTGTCTCATATCAGATATCCCCAGAGGAACCCGACCAGACACCACCTTCTCTATACTCCTGGTCTGAGCCTCATAGACTGATGCGTCAATCTTGTCTCATTCAAATCAAACAGTATTTATAGTCAATCATCTCTGTGTATCATTTTATCACAGTAGTCTGTTGTCAGTAACACTAGGGTCTGTTGTCAGTAACACTAGGGCTGGGTCTGTTGTCAGTAACACTAGGGTCTGTTGTCAGTAACACTAGGGTATGTTGTCAGTAACACTAGGGTCTGTTGTCAGTAACACTAGGGTCTGTTGTCAGTAACACTAGGGTTGGGTCTGTTGTCAGTAACACTAGGGTCTGTTGTCAGTAACACTAGGGTCTGTTGTCAGTAACACTAGGACTGGGTCTGTTGTCAGTAACACTAGGACTGGGTCTGTTGTCAGTAACACTAGGACTGGGTCTGTTGTCAGTAACACTAGGACTGGGTCTGTTGTCAGTAACACTAGGGTCTGTTGTGAGTAACACTAGGACTGGGTCTGTTGTCAGTAACACTAGGACTGGGTCTGTTGTCAGTAACACTAGGACTGGGTCTGTTGTCAGTAACACTAGGGTCTGTTGTCAGTAACACTAGGGTTGGGTCTGTTGTCAGTAACACTAGGACTGGGTCTGTTGTCAGTAACACTAGGGTCTGTTGTCAGTAACACTAGGACTGGGTCTGTTGTCAGTAACACTAGGACTGGGTCTTTTGTCAGTAACAATAGGGTCTGTTGTCAGTAACACTAGGACTGGGTCTGTTGTCAGTAACACTAGGGTCTGTTGTCAGTAACACTAGGACTGGGTCTGTTGCCAGTAACACTAGGGCTGGGTCTGTTGTCAGTAACAATAGGGTCTGTTGTCAGTAACACTAGGACTGGGTCTGTTGTCAGTAACACTAGGACTGGGTCTGTTGTCAGGAACACTAGGACTGGGTCTGTTGTCAGTAACACTAGGACTGGGTCTGTTGTCATTAACACTAGGACTGGGTCTGTTGTCAGTAACACTAGGACTGGGTCTGTTGTCAGTAACACTAGGACTGGGTCTGTAGTCAATAACAATAAGGTCTGTTGTCAGTAACACTAGGACTGGGTCTGTTGTCAGTAACACTAGGACTGGGTCTGTTGTCAGTAACACTAGGACTGGGTCTGTTGTCAGTAACACTAGGACTGGATCTGTTGTCAGTAACAATAGGGTCTGTTGTCAGTAACACTAGGGTCTGCTGTCAGTAACACTAGGACTGGGTCTGTTGTCAGTAACACTAGGACTGGGTCTGTTGTCAGTAACAATAAGGTCTGTTGTCAGTAATACTAGGACTGGGTCTGTTGTCAGTAACACTAGGACTGGGTCTGTTGTCAGTAACAATAAGGTCTGTTGTCAGTAACACTAGGACTGGGTCTGTTGTCAGTAACAATAGGGTCTGTTGTCAGTAACACTAGGGTCTGCTGTCAGTAACACTAGGACTGGGTCTGTTGTCAGTAACACCAGGACTGGGTCTGTTGTCAGTAACACTAGGGTCTGTTGTCAGTAACACCAGGACTGGGTCTGTTGTCAGTAACACTAGGGTCTGTTGTCAGTAACACTAGGACTGGGTCTGTTGTCAGTAACAATAGCGTCTGTTGTCAGTAACACTAGGACTAGGTCTGTTGTCAGTAACACTAGGACTGGGTCTGCTGTCAGCAACACTAGGACTGGGTCTGTTGTCAGTAACACCAGGACTGGGTCTGTTGTCAGTAACACTCGGGTCTGTTGTCAGTAACACTAGGACTGGGTCTGTTGTCAGTAACAATAGCGTCTGTTGTCAGTAACACTAGGACTGGGTCTGTTGTCAGTAACAATAAGGTCTGTTGTCAGTAACACTACGGTCTGTTGTCAGTAACAGTAGGGTCTGTTGTCAGTAACACTAGGGTCTGTTGTCAGTAACACTAGGACTGGGTCTGTTGTCAGTAACACTGGGACTGAGTCTGTTGTCAGTAACACTAGGACTGGGTCTGTTGTCAGTAACACTAGGACTGGGTCTGTAACACTAGGGTCTGTTGTCAGTAACACTAGGACTGGGTCTGTTGTCAGTAACACTAGGGCTGGGTCTTTTGTCAGTAACACTAGGACTGGGTCTGTTGTCAGTAACACTAGGACTGGGTCTGTTGTCAGTAACACTAGGGTCTGTTGTCAGTAACACTAGGACTGGGTCTGTTGTCAGTAACACTAGGGCTGGGTCTGTTGTCAGTAACACTAGGACTGGGTCTGTTGTCTGACAATTCTACCAGTCTCTGCTACAGTGGGTTTCTACCAGTCTCTGCTAGAGTGGGATTCTACCAGTCTCTACTACAGTGGGATTCTACCAGTCTCTACTACAGTGGGATTCTACCAGTCTCTACTACAGTGGGATTCTACCAGTCTCTGCTACAGTGGGATTCTACCAGTCTCTACTACATTGGGATTCTACCAGTCTCTACTACAGTGGGTTTCTACCAGTCTCTGCTAGAGTGGGATTCTACCAGTCTCTGCTACAGTAGGATTCTACCAGTCTCTACTACAGTGGGATTCTACCAGTCTCTACTACAGTGGGATTCTACCAGTCTCTGCTACAGTGGGATTCTACCAGTCTCTACTACATTGGGATGCTACCAGTCTCTACTACAGTGGGATTCTACCAGTCTCTGATACAGTGGGATTCTACCAGTCTCTACTACAGTGGGATTCTACCAGTCTCTACTACAGTAGGATTATACCAGTCTCTGCTACAGTGGGATTCTACCAGTCTGTACCAGTCTCTACTACAATGGGATTCTACCAGTCTCTACTACAGTGGGATTCTACCAGTCTCTGCTACAGTGAGTTTCTACCAGTCTCTGCTAGAGTGGGATTCTACCAGTCTCTACTACAGTGGGATTCTACCAGTCTCTACTACAGTGGGATTCTACCAGTCTCTACTACAGTGGGATTCTACCAGTCTCTGCTACAGTGGGATTCTACCAGTCTCTACTACATTGGATTCTACCAGTCTCTACTACAGTGGGATTCTACCAGTCTCTACTTCAGTGGGATTCTACAAGTCTCTACTACATTGGGATTCTACCAGTCTCTACTACAGTGGGATTCTACCAGTCTCTACTACAGTGGGATTCTACCAGTCTCTGCTACAGTGGGATTCTACCAGTCTCTACTACAGTGGGATTCTACCAGTCTCTACTGATTCTACCAGTCTCTACTGATTCTACCAGTCTCTACTACAGTGGGATTCTACCAGTCTCTACTGATTCTACCAGTCTCTACTACAGTGGGATTCTACCAGTCTCTACTGATTCTACCAGTCTCTACTACAGTGGGATTCTACCAGTCTCTACTGATTCTACCAGTCTCTACTACAGTGGGATTATACCAGTCTCTACTGATTCTACCAGTCTCTACTACAGTGGGATTCTACCAGTCTCTACTGATTCTACCAGTCTCTACTACAGTGGGATTCTACCAGTCTCTACTGATTCTACCAGTCTCTACTACAGTGGGATTCTACCAGTCTCTACTGATTCTACCAGTCTCTACTACAGTGGGATTCTACCAGTCTCTACTGATTCTACCAGTCTCTACTACAGTGGGATTCTACCAGTCTCTACTGATTCTACCAGTCTCTACTACAGTGGGATTCTACCAGTCTCTACTGCAGTGGGATTCTACCAGTCTCTGCTACAGTGGGATTCTACCAGTCTCTGCTACAGTGAGATTCTACCAGTCTCTACTACTTTCCTTTTTCATAAATTCCTTCGTAGCTCTCAGAACATGAAGGTGTTGATCCAACTTGGTCGGATTATATAATACATGTACAACCATACAATCAGTGGCAACTTGTCATTCGGGGCAGGTGGGGTAGAGACACACATTTCTAGCATTTTGGGGGGGGGGGGGGGGGGGTCCCTGTTTAGCATGTTATTGGGGCATTAATACGTGTCACATATCAGTTTGCAAACAATGTAAAAATATTTATGTTAATAAAGCTGCATACAAACATGGTCTCTTGTTTCCTTTCCTGAGTACGGCAGCTCCAAAATGCAGGTGTTTCAGCCCAGCTCAGTGCTCTCTGTGGTGTTGGGGCAGCCAGCAGTGTGTAGGGGTTGGTAATGTTCTCTAGTTGCGCCGTGATTTGGCTCAGTGTTCTGTCACTCACGGGGACACTACGTCACCGCCAAATCTAAGGGTAGAGCTTGAAAATTCACGCCCCTAGGGTGATGTCGTGGAGTTACATTAGAAGTGCCCATCCAAGAAGGCTCAAGGTCATTGGCCACAGATAAAATGATGTCAAATCACGGCGTATCTACCGCAGCTTTTAATTGGACTGATCAAGTCAACATCTTACTTTCAAAATCTTAGCTATCAGTCATCATCAAGGACGACAATCTACTGGCAAATCTTTTTCAGTCCTTGTCATATGAAGGGAAATTATAGATGAAACTTATCGGTACTCATCAGCCATTGGACATAAACATTACACAACAAGTTGCAAATTCAACAATGAGTGGTTTGGAAGGCATCAGTGGCTAACTGCATTTCAAACACAACCAATAGCCTGCTATTCAGGGGAGTGGGTGTGTGCCCCGTCTGGGTTTAATAGGGATACCCCCTTTTCACCAATTTTCTCCTAAATGACATACCCAAATCTAACTGCCTGATAACCCCGTTTCTGGAAGCTCCCGTAAAACTGCCACAGACCTTTCTACCTGGCTACCCCAACTATCAGATAACCCAGTTTCTGGAAGCTCCCGTAAAACTGCTACTATCCTGCCCTATCCTGCCCTATCCTGCCCTATCCTGCCCTATCCTACCCTATCCTGCCCTATCCTGCCCTATCCTGCCCTA
This sequence comes from Oncorhynchus mykiss, assembly GCF_013265735.2. Taxonomy (NCBI): domain Eukaryota; kingdom Metazoa; phylum Chordata; class Actinopteri; order Salmoniformes; family Salmonidae; genus Oncorhynchus; species Oncorhynchus mykiss. The sequence continues at coordinate 2,392,605 of NW_023493659.1, forward strand.
TCCTGCCCTATCCTGCCCTATCCTGCCCTATCCTACCCTATCCTGCCCTATCCTGCCCTATCCTACCCTATCCTGTCTGTCTGTCTGTCTGTCAGACAGACAGACAGACAGACACACAGACAGACAGACAGACAGAATTTTTTCACAATTTCGTCGAGTAGAGATTTCAGACTCTGAATGTTGACCATGTTGATGAAGTGTAACGTCCAGTTAGACAATCGACCTGCCTCTAGCTCTACTCTAGGGTAGACAGTGCTGTTGGGTTTTTGACTTCCTCTACTAGACAATGAGCATCTAAACCGGTTGCTCAACATATTCTGTTGCTATCGAACAGGCAATCAAAACATGCATAAACAACAGCCAAACTGCTGGAACGATAGAGAGACAGACAGCGAGACAGAGAGACAGACAGACAGAGAGACAGACAGACAGACAGACAGACATTATGAATTCCGGTTTCCGAGCTGGTCACCACCTTGTGGTGGCATTTTTCTGCTAGAAAATTGTCTAACTGGACGTTACACTTCATCAAGTCATCTCTACTCGACGAAATAGTGAAAAAATTGGCAGAAGGGGGCAGTTTTTATCTAATAATCGCTCTCGTCTTCATTCACTATGCTGTGTTTTCATGTAGAGTTTGTTTGCAGTTGCAAACCTGGAGGTCTCTCTGACCATCACTGTTACATTTACATCACGATTCCAGCTGTTCTGTTGTTTTTCCTCGTTCTCTGGACGGATCAGATGTTCAAAAGATTATGTCGTTTCACATGCAGACGGAGGACCAAATGTAATTTTGTCTGTACACTGTTATCACTTCTGGGTAAGTCAGCCTGTGTTGGGTTGCTCTGGGTTGCGTCTGTGCTCATCGATGGAGACTGGTATGTTTGCTGTAGAAAGAATCTCCCTCCAGAGAAAGTTGATCTTCCCTGCAAAAGAGATGAGCTCAACCCTGAAGACCAAAATACCCTGACTCAACTCAGAAATGATTCGCTGGTGAGTGCCTCATCGTATTCTTCTATTCTTGTAATTTAATGCTCTGTGCTACAGATTTCTGAAGAGGTGGTGATAGTTAGTGATGCCGGAGCTTCGACGTGGGACGGGGTCGTCATCTATAATAATTTGACTGTTCTAAATTATTTTGAACAGCAAGTAACCCAAAAACAAAAGTCCAAGACTCAAACTGTTGATTTCTGAGGTGGGCAGGAGGTAATTAAATTAGAGGAATGAAATACAGTTTGTCAGATTAAACCTTACATGAACTATAAGTCAGTAAAGTGTCTCCAAGTCTAAAGACCTACAAAGCCGAACAAATCTGAACTAATATTTACATCCTAGTGTGAAGTCCCGCCCCTCTGAATATTTACATCCTAGTGTGAAGTCCCGCCCCTCTGAATATTTACATCCTAGTGTGAAGTCCCGCCCCTCTGAATATTTACATCCTGGTGTGAAGTCCCGCCCCTCTGAATATTTACATCCTAGTGTGAAGTCCCGCCCCTCTGAATATTTACATCCTAGTGTGAAGTCCCGCCCCCTAAATCATGAATATTTACATCCTAGTGTGAAGTCCCGCCCCCTAAATCATGAATATTTACATCCTAGTGTGAAGTCCCGCCCCTCTGAATATTTACATCCTAGTATGAAGTCCCGCCCCTCTGAATATTTACATCCTAGGGTGAAGTCCCGCCCCTCTGAATATTTACATCCTAGTGTGAAGTCCCGCCCCCTAAATCATGAATATTTACATCCTAGTGTGAAGTCCCGCCCCCTAAATCATGAATATTTACATCCTAGTGTGAAGTCCCACCCCTCTGAATATTTACATCCTGGTGTGAAGTCCCGCCCCTCTGAATATTTACATCCTAGTGTGAAGTCCCGCCCCCTAAATTATGAATATTTACATCCTAGTGTGAAGTCCCACCCCTCTGAATATTTACATCCTGGTGTGAAGTCCCGCCCCTCTGAATATTTACATCCTAGTGTGAAGTCCCGCCCCTCTGAATATTTACATCCTAGTGTGAAGTCCCGCCCCTCTGAATATTTACATCCTAGTGTGACGTCCCGCCTCCTAAATTAACAAGGTGTGAAAGACATTTTGACAGATAACTACTAATGTGTTTGTCATCATTGTCTTTCAGGTTGTTGGTTTGTGTATTGCGCTGGGTGTTGCTGTTTTGTTGATCCTGTCTATCATACCTCGATGTCGCTACTGTGCTAAAGGTTGTAGGAGGTGGTGTCAGAACAATGGATATCAACCTCTGAACTCGTCTGAGAGTCAGAACCCGTCTGGGAGTCAGAACCCGTCTGAGTCAGAACCCGTCTGAGAGTCAGAACCCGTCTGAGAGTCAGAACTCGTCTGGGAGTCAGAACCCGTCTGAGAGTCAGAACCCGTCTGGGAGTCAGAACTCGTCTGGGAGTCAGAACCCGTCTGAGAGTCAGAACCCGTCTGGGAGTCAGAACCCGTCTGAGAGTCAGAACCCGTCTGAGAGTCAGAACGCGTCTGAGAGTCAGAACGCGTCTGGGAGTCAGAACGCGTCTGAGAGTCAGAACCCGTCTGAGAGTCAGAACTCGTCTGGGAGTCAGAACCCGTCTGAGAGTCAGAACTCGTCTGGGAGTCAGAACCCGTCTGAGAGTCAGAACGCGTCTGAGAGTCAGAACCCGTCTGGGAGTCAGAACCCGTCTGAGAGTCAGAACCCGTCTGAGAGTCAGAACTCGTCTGGGAGTCAGAACCCGTCTGAGAGTCAGAACTCGTCTGGGAGTCAGAACCCGTCTGAGAGTCAGAACCCGTCTGAGAGTCAGAACCCGTCTGAGAGTCAGAACGCGTCTGAGAGTCAGAACCCGTCTGAGAGTCAGAACCCGTCTGAGAGTCAGAACCCGTCTGAGAGTCAGAACGCGTCTGAGAGTCAGAACCCGTCTGGGAGTCAGAACGCGTCTGAGAGTCAGAACTCGTCTGAGAGTCAGAACCCGTCTGAGAGTCAGAACGCGTCTGAGAGTCAGAACCCGTCTGAGAGTCAGAACCCGTCTGAGAGTCAGAACCCGTCTGGGAGTCAGAACCCGTCTGAGAGTCAGAACTCGTATGAGAGTCAGAACCCGTCTGAGAGTCAGAACTCGTCTGGGAGTCAGAACTCGTCTGAGAGTCAGAACGCGTCTGAGAGTCAGAACCCGTCTGAGAGTCAGAACCCGTCTGAGAGTCAGAACCCGTCTGGGAGTCAGAACTCGTCTGGGAGTCAGAACGCGTCTGAGAGTCAGAACCCGTCTGGGAGTCAGAACGCGTCTGAGAGTCAGAACGCGTCTGAGAGTCGGAGTGATCACAATACTTACTGTTGTGTTACATTTTGTGAGACTTGTTGTAAATCTTATCACATGAATTTATTTCAGGAGAGTATTTTGGAACAAACTGAAATAAAAATAAGAGACATTTTAAAGGAGAAAGCTGAAGAGTATGTGTCTCGTGAAGTGAGCAAAATAATACCCCTTACTCAGACAACGAATGAAGACCCGAATGTAAATAGTGATGTGGGGGAAAATAACCCACCAGTGTCCGTTCCAGAGACACAGAGAGGTGAGGGGGCAGTAGGAGACGATCATACATTTGATTGGGATAAAATATCGGATTTAGCTTTTGACATAATTGATCATTTACATAAACGTCCAACACCACCTTCAACACAATCTTCAACACGACCTTCAACACGACCTTCAACACAATCTTCAACACGACCTTCAGCACAATCTTCAACACGACCTTCAACACAATCTTCAACACGACCTTCAACACAATCTTCAACACCACCTCCAACACGACCTTCAACACAATTTTCAACACCACCAGAGGGATCAATACAAATCAATACAACAAGTATCTGAAGCAGTTAATGATCTGAAATATATGAAAGATGGGGAAAAAAACTTACAAAATAACTGTTCAGGAAGTTGATGAGTGTTGAATTGTTAAATGATGAAATTGTAAAGATGGTCATTAACTGTGATTATTATGATCATCTGTGAATATTATGATTATTATGATTATCTGTGAATATTATGATTATTATGATTATCTGTGAATATTATGATTATTATGATTATCTGTGAATATTATGATTATTATGATTATCTGTGAATATTATGATTATTATGATTATCTGTGAATATTATGATTATTATGATTATCTGTGAATATTATGATTATTATGATTATCTGTGAATATTATGATTATTATGATTATCTGTGAATATTATGATCATCTGTGAATATTATGATTATCTATGATTATTATGATTAGGATTGTCTCTGTTGTTGTTTTTAATGTTTTGTTTAAAAATCATTGAAGTGGACAGTTTATTAGGTCATCTAGTACCGAGTCAGACCCCCACCCCCCCCTCATGAAAGTCTAAATGCCTGTCTTCCTGCTTTATATAGCAAGCAACAGCCACATGACTCACTAGGAGCGAACCATTTTTGTGTACAGGATGGTGTACCTAATAAACTGGCCACTGAGTGTATATTCAGATTTCATATATTTTCTGATTTTCCAGACATTGACCTATAATGACATTTGACATCTATAATGTTGATTAATGTTGGTTGCAAAAATACGAAAAAGTATTTGAAAAACATGTAATTTTTTTAAAAATAATAATTTAGCCTTATGATTCTGTGTGTGGGTGTAATGTGGGGATTTGACCACAGGGGGGTGCTGTTGTGTCACATATGATCCTGTGTGTTAGTGTAATGTGGGGTTTTGATCACAGGGGGGTGCTGTTGTGTACATATGATCCTGTGTGTTAGTGTGATGTGGGGATTTGACCACAGGGGGGTGGTGTTGTCTCACATATGATTCTGTGTGTGAGTGTAATGTGGGGATTTGACCACAGGGGGGTGCTGTTGTCTCACATATGATTCTGTGTGTTAGTGTGATGTGGGGATTTGACCACAGAGGACGTCTCATATATGATTCTGTGTTTGTGTATGTAAAATGACATAATAAACCCAGTCATATCTCCTCCCTTTGACTGACATTGAAAATGTTTTTAGTCAGCATTAGAAAGAATGTGGGTCCAGAAAACTGGAGAATATTGAAGACTATAAAACTGGTTCTGTTCATTTGTTAAAACACGTTTTATTTATTTAACCTTTATTTAACTAGGCAAGTCAATTAAGAACAAATTATTATTTACAATGACTGCCTACACCGGCCAAACCCGGACGACGCTGGGCCAATCCCGCCAGGTTGTGATACAGCCTGGATAGCAGGCTGTAATAAAATATTCCATTATCTTTCATTGGTAGGATATTCTAGAGCGTATGTCATGTTTTAAACACATTTATATTACAATTATTATTCCATCAAATCACATCCTGAAACTCAGTGGTTATTTTATTTTCACCTGTATTTAACCAGGTAGGAGGGTTGAGAACACCTTTATTCAACCAGGTAGGCTAGTTGAGAACACCTGTATTTAACCAGGTAGGAGAGTTGAGAACACCTGTATTTCACCAGGTAGGAGGGTTGAGAACACCTTTATTTAACCAGGTAGGAGGGGTGAGAACACCTTTATTTCAACCAGGTAGGCCAGTTGAGAACACCTTTATTTAACCAGGTAGGAGGGGTGAGAACACCTTTATTTCAACCAGGTAGGATAGTTGAGAACACCTTTATTTAACCAGGTAGGAGGGTTGAGAACACCTTTATTTAACCAGGTAGGAGAGGTGAGAACACCTTTATTTAACCAGGTAGGAGGGTTGAGAACACCTTTATTTCAACCAGGTAGGAGAGTTGAGAACACCTTTATTTAACCAGGTAGGAGAGTTGAGAACACCTTTATTTAACCAGGTAGGAGGGTTGAGAACACCTTTATTAAACCAGGTAGACTAGTTGAGAACACCATAATTTAACCAGGTAGGAGAGGTGAGAACACCTTTATTTAACCAGGTAGTAGAGTTGAGAACAACTTCTCATTTACAACTGCGACCCAGACCAAGATAAAGCAAAGCAGTTTGACACAAACAACAACACAGAGTTACACATGGAGTAAACAAAACGTACAGTCAATAACACAATAGAAAAGTCTATGTACAGTGTGTGCAAATGAGGTGAGATAAGGGAGGTGAAGGCCATAAATAGGCCATAGTGGCAAAGTAAATATAATATAGCAATTAAAACACTGGAATGGTCGAATGAGAAAGCCTACCAGCTCTTTACGATGTAGGACGAGTCTTCAACCAGGAGCCAATAGGTAGCTAATGTGTGGGATGTATAAGGTGAATTAACATATTGTTCTATTCAATTAATTATTATTGTTATTATTCTCATGTTATTTGTTTGTTCTCTGATTATGATCATAATCACAGCCCTGTAGGATACATCCACCTTGTTATGACCCATCAATAAGACTATTACAATAACACACACACACACACAGGGCTCCTGTGTGATTCTCAGTGCTAGAGGCGTCACTAAAGACCCTCGTTCGATTCCAGGCTGTATCACAACCGGCCGGGGTAGGGTTTGGCCAGGGTAGACCGTAATTGTAAAATAAGAATTTGTTCTTTAACTGACTTGCCTAGTTAAATAAAGGTTCTACGCAACACACAAGCGCGAGAGTCACTCGGGATCTCATTAACTACCGGGCTCGAGGCACGAGCTCTGTTTCGTTCATTGATCCGCGTCTCTTTTAAAAACTCCTTTCTTGCCTGGTATTCTCACTCACACACACCCGGTCCCGGTCGATCCTATCCCACACTAAGTAGACAGGTTCAGAATCAAGAGAGCGCATTTCTGAGAAGAGGTGGCGTGAACCGGTTTAGTGTTTATTTCTCTCTCTCGGTTATGGACTACATTTGAGAGCGAGAGGAGAGGGAGAAAAGAAAGGCTGAACCGAGAAAACAAATGCCTAGGCTACTCTACATCAACATCATGGACTCTTCTCTCCTCTCAGTCGTTACGCTGGTAGTTGTTTTCGCCTCCTCTTCCTACTCTCTTTCCTCCTCCGACGTCGTTCCCTCTCCTTCCTTCATTCTACCGTTTACCGACTGTGTCCAGAGCCGCGGGAGAGACGGGTTCTACCAAGGGGCTGTGGACGTGACGGAGTCCGGTGCGGTGTGTATGAGGTGGAGCGAGGTAGCGGGGTTTGAGGAGCGCTATCCGGGTAGAGGGCTGGGGGATCATAACCGCTGTCGGAACCCGGACAACAGGATCAGACCCTGGTGCTTCTTCAGGAACAGCCGCGGCAGAACGGACTGGGGCTACTGCGACTGTAAACAAGGTAGAGGAAGGAGAGAGAGGTGTGTGTGTGTGTGTGTGTGGCAACAGCGGGCATGTCTCAGCAGATGGAAGCATCTCATTAATATTGAGGTATGTGTCTGGTTGGTGGCTAGACTAAGAAACGTTGTTACGTTAAAATGTATCAAGATCGACAAGCTGTCAGGTAATAGGGGGAGACTCTACCAAGATAGACAAGCTGTCCGTCATTAGGGGGAGACTCTACCAAGATCGACAAGCTGCCAGACAAGCTGTCAGTCATTAGGGGAAGACTCTACCAAGATCGACAAGCTGCCAGACAAGCTGTCAGTCATTAGGGGGAGACTCTACCAAGATAGACACGCTGTCAGTCAATAGGGGGAGACTCTACCAATACAGACAAGCTGTCAGCCATTAGGGGGAGACTCTACCAAGATAGACAAGCTGTCAGACATTAGGGGGAGACTCTACCAACATAGACAAGCTGTCAGTCATTAGGGGGGAGACTCTACCAAGATAGACAAGCTGTCAGACATTAGGGGGAGACTCTACCAACATAGACAAGCTGTCAGTCATTAGGGTGCGGGAGACTCTACCAAGATAGACAAGCTGTCAGTCATTAGGGGGAGACTACCAAGATAGACACGCTGTCAGTCATTAGGGGGAGACTCTACCAAGACAGACAAGCTGTCAGTCATTAGGGGGAGACTCTACCAAGACAGACAAGCTGTCAGTCCTTAGGGGGAGACTCTACCAAGACAAACAAGCTGTCAGTCATTAGGGGGAGACTCTACCAAGACAGACAAGCTGTCAGTCATTAGGGGGAGACTCTACCAAGATAGACATGCTGTGTGATTTAGTAGTGCTGTACCGGACGTTCTCTGCAGGGACTGACTAATGTTCTGACGATGTTCTGTGTCTCTCTCTCTCTCTCTCTCTCTCTCTCTCTCTCTCTCTCGCTCTGTGTCTCTCGCTCTGTCTCTCGCTCTGTCTCTCTCACTCTCTTGCTCTGTGTCTCTCTCTCTCGCTCTGTCTCTCTCTTTCTCGCTCTGTTTCTCTCTCTCTCTCTCTCGCTCTGTCACTCTCGCTCTCTTTCTCTCTTCCTCAGTGGAAAATGATCTAAACGGTGTGTGTGTGTGTGTGTGTCTCGTCCAGGGTCAGTGCGCCTGCAGGGCGGCCGCTCTAAGCTGGATGGCAGGGTGGAGGTGTATCTACAGGGGGTCTGGGGGTCTGTCTGTGGTGATGACTGGGGAGAGCAGGACGCTACAGTGGTCTGCAGACAGCTGGGACAGGGGTGAGTCACACCCATGCGCGGGCACAACACACACACACGCAGATTCACATATGCAGTCTCACAAACGTACAAAGAAAGAGGTAGTGAAAAAGAAAGGAGGGCAGCGGTTATCCTAGAAAAAGGAGGGGAGTGGTTATCCTAGAAAAAGGAGGGGAGTGGTTATCCTAGAAAAAGGAGTGGAGCGGTTATCCTAGAAAAAGGAGTAGAGTGGTTATCCTAGAAAAAGGAGTGGAGCGGTTATCCTAGAAAAAGGAGTGGAGTGGTTATCCTAGAAAAAGGAGTGGAGTGGTTATCCTAGAAAAAGGAGTGGAGCGGTTATCCTAGAAAAAGGAGTGAAGCGGTTATCCTAGAAAAATGAGTGGAGCGGTTATCCTAGAAAAAGGAGTGGAGCGGTTATCCTAGAAAAAGGAGTGGAGCGGTTATCCTAGAAAAAGGAAGGAGTGGAGCGGTTATCCTAGAATAAGGAGTGGAGAGGTTATCCTAGAAAAAGAAAGGAGTGGAGCGGTTATCCTAGAAAAAGGAGTGGAGCGGTTATCCTAGAAAAAGGAGTGGAGCGGTTATCCTAGAAAAAGGAGTGGAGCGGTTATCCTAGAAAAAGGAAGGAGGGGAGCGGTTATCCTAGAAAAAGGAGTGGAGCGATTATCCTAAAAAAAGGAAGGAGGGGAGCGATTATCCTAGAAAAAGGAAGGAGGGGAGCGGTTATCCTAGAAAAAGGAAGGAGGGAGCGGTTATCCTAGAAAAAGGAGTGGAGCGGTTATCCTAGAAAAAGGAGGGGAGTGGTTATCTTAGAAAATGAAAGGAGTGGAGAGGTTATCCTAGAAAAAGGAAGGAGTGGAGCGGTTATCCTAGAAAAAGGAAGGAGTGGATTGGTTATCCTAGAAAAAGGAAGTAGGGGAGCGGTTATCCTAGAAAAATGAAGGAGTGTAGTGGTTATCCTAGAAAAAATGAAGGAGTGGAGCGGTTATCCTAGAAAAAGGAAGGAGGGGAGTGGTTATCCTAGAAAAAGGAAGGAGGGGAGTGGTTATCCTAGAAAAAGGAAGGAGGGGAGTGGTTATCCTAGAAAAAGGGCTAAGAGGCGACAACTACTAAATGTCTCTTCAATATATCTCTTATCTTATCTCTTATTTATATCTCTTCAACAGTAGTGGATCTGGACCAGGTGATGTAGCAGGTCTCAGGACAGGTGATGTAGCAGGTCTCTAGACAGGACAGGTGGTGTTGCAGGTCTCTAGACAGGACAGGTGAGGTAGCAGGTGATGTAGCAGGTATCTCGACAGGACAGGTGATGTAGCAGGTTTCTAGACAGGACAGGTGATGTTGCAGGGGATGTAGCAGGTCTCTAGACAGGACAGGAGAGGTAGCATGTGATGTAGCAGGTCTCTAGACAGGACAGGTGATGTAGCAGGTCTCTAGACAGGACAGGTGATGTTGCAGGTGATGTAGCGGGTCTCTAGACAGGACAGGTTTTGTAACAGGTGATGTAGCAGGTCTCTAGAAAGGACAGATGATGTAGCAGATCTCTAGACAGGACAGGTGATGTAGCAGGTCTCTAGACAGGACAGGTTATGTAACAGGTCTCTAGATAGGACAGATGATGTACCAGGTCTCTAGACAGGACAGGTGATGTAGCAGGTATCTCGACAGGACAGGTGATGTAGCAGGTTTCTAGACAGAACAGGTGATGTTGCAGGTGATGTAGCAGGTCTCTAGACAGGACAGGAGAGGTAGCATGTGATGTAGCAGGTCTCTAGACAGGACAGGTGAGGTAGCAGGTCTCTAGACAGGACAGGTGATGTTGCAGGTGATGTAGCAGGTCTCTAGACAGGACAGATGATGTAGCAGATCTCTAGACAGGACAGGTGATGTAGCAGGTCTCTAGACAGGACAGGTTGTGTAACAGGTCTCTAGATAGGACAGATGTTGTACCAGGTCTCTAGACAGGACAGGTGTTGTAACATGTCTCTAGACAGGACAGGTGATGTAGCAGGTCTCTAGACAGGACAGGTGATGTAGCAGGTCTCTAGACAGGACAGGTGTTGTAGCAGGTCTCAGGACAGGTTTGTAGCAGGTCTCTAGACAGGACAGGTGAGTAGCAGGTGATGCAGCAGGTCTCTAGACAGGACAGGTGATGTTGCAGGTGATATAGGAGGTCTCTAGACAGGACAGGTGAGGTAGCAGGTGATGTAGCATGTCTCTAGACAGGACAGGTGGGGTTGCAGGTGATGTAGCAGGTCTCTAGACAGGACAGGTGAGGTAGCATGTGATGTAGCAGGTCTCTAGACAGGACAGGTGATTTTGCAGTTCTCTAGACAAGACAGGTGAGGTAGCAGGTAATGTAGCAGGTATCTCGACATGACAGGTTTTGTAGCAGGTCTCTAGACAGGACAGGTGGTGTTGCAGGTTTCTAGACAGGACAGGTGTGTTGCAGGTGATGCAGCAGGTCTCTAGACAGGACAGATGATGTAGCAGGTCTCTAGACAGGACAGATGATGTAGCAGATCTCTAGACAGGACAGGTGATGTAGCAGGTCTCTAGACAGGACAGATGATGTAGCAGGTCTCTAGACAGGACAGGTGTTGTAGCAGATGATGTAGCAGGTCTCTAGACAGGACAGATGATGTAGCAGATCTCTATTCAGGACAGATGATGTAGCAGGTCTCTAGACAGGACAGATGATGTACCAGGTCTCTAGACAGGACAGGTGATGTAACAGGTCTCTAGACAGGACAGGTGATGTAGCAGGTCTCTAGACAGGACAGGTGTTGTAGCAGGTCTCAGGACAGGTTTGTAGCAGGTCTCTAGACAGGACAGGTGAGTAGCAGGTGATGCAGCACGTCTCTAGACAGGACAGGTGATGTAACGGGTCTCTAGACAGGACAGGTTGTGTAACGGGTCTCTAGACAGGACAGGTGATGTAGCAGGTCTCTAGACTGGACAGGTGTTGTAGCAGGTGATGTAGCAGGTCTCTAGACAGGACAGAGGATGTAGCAGGTCTCTAGATAGGACAGGTTGTGTAGCAGGTCTCTAGACAGGACAGAGGATGTAGCAGGTCTCTAGACAGGACAGGTGTTGTAGCAGGTCTCTAGATAGGACAGGTTGTGTAGCAGGTCTCTAGACAGGACAGATGATATAGCAGGTCTCTAGACAGGACAGATGATGTAGCAGGTCTCTAGACAGGACAGATGACTTCTAAATG
>NW_023493659.1:2409332-2411832 GCF_013265735.2 Oncorhynchus mykiss
TGGTGGGTTCAATACCTGCTGGGGCCAGGATGGTGGATTCACTACAGGATGGTGGGTTCAATACCCGCTGGGGCCAGGATGGTGGGTTCACTACAGGATGGTGGATTCAATTCCCTCTGGGGCCAGGATGGTGGATTCAATACCCGCTGGGGCCAGGATGGTGGATTCACTACAGGATGGTGGGTTCAATACCCGCTGGGGCCAGGATGGTGGGTTCACTACAGGATGGTGGATTCAATTCCCTCTGGGGCCAGGATGGTGTGTTCACTACCCACTGGGGCCAGGATGGTGGGTTCAATACCCGTTGGGGCCAGGACGGTGGGTTCAATACCCGCTGGGGCCAGGATGGTGAGTTCACTACCCACTGGGGCCAGGATGGTCGGTTCAGAACACGCTGGGGCCAGGATGGTGGGTTCAATACCCGCTGGGGCCAGGATGGTGGGTTCAATACCCGCTGGGGCCAGGATTATGGGTTCAATACCCGCTGGGGCCAGGATGGTGGGTTCAATACCCACTGGGGCCAGGATGGTGGGTTCAATACCCACTGGGGCCAGGATGGTGGGTTCAATACCCACTGGGGCCAGGATGGTGGGTTCAATACCCACTGGGGCCAGGATGGTGGGTTCAATACCCGCTGGGGCCAGGATGGTGGGTTCAATACCCGCTGGGGCCAGGATGGTGGGTTCAATACCCGCTGGGGCCAGGATGGTGGGTTCAATACCCACTGGGGCCAGGATGGTGGGTTTAATACCCACTGGGGCCAGAATGGTGGGTTCAATACCCGCTGGGGCCAGGATGGTGGATTCACTACAGGATGGTGGGTTCAATACCCGCTGGGGCCAGGATGGTGGGTTCAATACCCGCTGGGGCCAGGATGGTGGGTTCAATACCCGCTGGGGCCAGGATTATGGGTTCAATACCCGCTGGGGCCAGGATGGTGGGTTCAATACCCACTGGGGCCAGGATGGTGGGTTCAATACCCGCTGGGGCCAGGATGGTGGGTTCGATACCCACTGGGGCCAGGATGGTGGGTTCAATACCCGCTGGGGCCAGGATGGTGGGTTCAATACCCGCTGGGGCCAGGATAGTGGGTTCAATACCCACTGGTGCCAGGATGGTGGGTTCAATACCCACTGGGGCCAGGATGGTGGGTTCAATACCCACTGGGGCCAGGATGGTGGGTTCAATACCCACTGGGGCCAGGATGGTGGGTTCAATACCCGCTGGGGCCAGGATGGTGGATTCACTACAGGATGGTGGGTTCAATACCCACTGGGGCCAGGATGGTGGGTTCAATACCCTCTGGGGCCAGGATGGTGGATTCACTACAGGATGGTGGGTTCAATACCCGCTGGGGCCAGGATGGTGGGTTCAATACCCGCTGGTGCCAGGATGGTGGGTTCAATACCCACTGGGGCCAGGATGGTGGGTTCAATGCCCACTGGTGGGGAAAGCAGCTGCTAAAAGTCAGATATTATTTTAATTTAGTTTTTTGTTGTGGACTTTGTAGGTCTAGAAATCATGTCAAATCATAAAAAAATATTTATTCCTTTTCATGAAGAAGGTGTGTAGGACTATTTATGTGTTTGACTTGAATGTATCTCTCCCCCTCCTCACTCCCCCATCTCTCTCTCCCCCTTCTCTCTCTCTCCCTCCTCACTCCCCACTTCTCTCTGTCCCCTTCTCTCTCTCTCTCCCCACTTTTCTCTCTCCCCCTTCTCTCTCTCTCCCCCTCCTCTCTCCCCACTTCTCTCCTCCCCCTCCTCACTCCCCACTTCTCCCTGTCCCCTTCTCTCTCTCTCTCCCCACTTTTCTCTCTCCCCCTACTCTCTCTCTCCCCTTCTCTCTCTCTGTCTCTCTCTCTCTCTCTCTGTCTTTCTCTCTCTCTCTCTCTGTCTCTCTCTCTCTCTCTCTCTCTCTCTCTCTCTCCCCCTTCTCTCTCTCCAGGGGTGTAGCACGAGCGTGGGGTCAGGCGTATTTCGGTGCGGGGTCAGGCAGGGTGTGGCTGGATGAGGTGCGCTGCACGGGGAACGAGCTGACCCTGGAACAGTGTCCTAAAGCTGCCTGGGGAGAACACAACTGTCTCCACTCTGAAGACGCAGGGGTCTCCTGTACCCCTCTCACTGGTACACACACTACACAGGGGTCTGCTGTACCCCTCTCACTGGTACACACACTACACAGGGGTCTGCTGTACCCCTCTCACTGGTACACACACTACACAGGGGTCTCCTGTACCCCTCTCACTGGTACACACACTACACAGGGGTCTCCTGTACCCCTCTCACTGGTACACACACTACACAGGGGTCTCCTGTACCCCTCTCACTGGTACACACACACTGCTCACACACATCTGACATGAATTCCCTATGCTACAAAACCTCTCTCTCTCTATCTCTCCCTCTCCATCCTCTCTCCATCCCTCTCTCCATCTCTCCCTCTCTCTCTCCATCTCCCCCTCTCTCTCTCCCTCTTTATCTCTCCCTCTTTATCTCTC
>NW_023493659.1:2414332-2416832 GCF_013265735.2 Oncorhynchus mykiss
CTGGACTCTCTGTGGGCTCAGTGTCTCTCCGTAACATCCTGTCTCCCTGGTCAGCTGGACTCTCTGTGGGCTCAGTGTCTCTCCGTAACATCCTGTCTCCCTGGTCAGCAGGACTCTCTGTAGGCTCAGTGTCTCTCTGTGGGCTCAGTGTCTCTCTGTGGGCTCAGTGTCTCTCCATAAAGGACCACCTTAGTAACGGGTGTTTTTAAATGGACCGTGAGGTCAACTGTTTCCTCTGTACCATCAACATCAGCTCCCTTCAACAGGAAGAAACAGATTGATCAGATTATCATGTCTCTATCTGGTCTATAGGGGTAATGATGTCTATAGGGGTAATGATGTCTATAGAGGTAATGATGTCTCTAACTGATCTATAGGGGTAATGATGTCTCTCTGTACCATCAACATCAACATCCCTTCAACAGGAAGAAACAGATTGATCAGATTATCATGTCTCTAACTGATCTATAGGGGTAATGATGTCTATAGGGGTAATGATGTCTATAGGGGTAATGATGTCTCTAACTGATCTATAGGGGTAATGATGTCTATAGGGGTAATGATGTCTATAGGGGTAATGATGTCTCTAACTGATCTATAGGGGTAATGATGTCTATAGGGGTAATGATGTCTATAGGGGTAATGATGTCTCTATCTGGTCTATAGGGGTAATGATGTCTATAGGGGTAATGATGTTTCTATCTGATCTATAGGGGTAATGATGTCTCAATCTGATCTATAGGGGTAATGATGTCTCAATCTGATCTATAGGGGTAATGATGTCTCTATCTGATCTATAGGGGTAATGATGTCTATAGGTGTAATGATGTCTATAGGGGTAATGCTGTCTCTATCTGATCTATAGGGGTAATGATGTATATAGGGGTAATGATGTCTATAGGGGTAATGATGTCTATAGGGGTAATGATGTCTATAGGGGTAATGATGTCTATAGGGGTAATGATGTCTCTAACTGATCTATAGGGGTAATGATGTCTATAGGGGTAATGATGTCTATAGGGGTAATGATGTCTCTATCTGGTCTATAGGGGTAATGATGTCTATAGGGGTAATGATGTTTCTATCTGATCTATAGGGGTAATGATGTCTCAATCTGATCTATAGGGGTAATGATGTCTCAATCTGATCTATAGGGGTAATGATGTCTATAGGTGTAATGATGTCTATGGGGGTAATGATGTCTCTATCTGATCTATAGGGGTAATGATATCTATAGGGGTAATGATGTCTCTATCTGATCTATAGGTGTAATGATGTCTATAGGGGTAATGATGTCTATAGGGGTAATGATGTTTCTATCTGGTCTATAGGGGTAATGATGTCTATAGGGGTAATGATGTCTCTATCTGATCTATAGGGGTAATGATGTCTATAGGGGTAATGATGTTTCTGTCTGGTCTAAAGGGCTAATGATGTCTATAGCGGTAATGATTACTATAGGGGGAATGCTGTCTATAGGGGTAATGATGTAGTGTCCACTGGGTTCATCAGGATGTCTCTATTTGGTCTATAGGGGTAATTATATCTCTATCTGATATATAGGGGTAATGTCTGGTCTGTTGGGGTAATGATGTCAATAGGGGTAATGTTTGGTCTATAGGTGTAATGATGTAATGTCCACTGGGTTTATCATGATGTCTCTATCTGGTCTATGGGGTAATGATGACTCTGTTCTGTCTATAGGGGTAATGATGTCTCTGTTTGGTCTATAGTGGTAATGATGTCTATAGATGTGTATAGGGGTAACGATGTCTATAGGGGTAATGATGTGTATAGGGGTAATGATGTCTCTATCGGGTCTATGGGGATAATGATGTCTCTATCTGATCTATAGGGGTAATGATATCTATAGGGGTAATGATGTCTATATGAGTACTGATGTCTATAAAGGTAATGATGTCTATCTGATCTATAGGGGTAATGATGTCTATAGGTGCAATGATGTCTATAAAGGTAATGATGTCTATCTGGTCTATGGGGTAATGATGTCTCTATTTGATCTATAGGTGTAATGATGTCTATAGGGGTAATGATGTCTATAGTGGTAATGATGTCTATAGGGGTAAGAGATGTCTATAGGGGTAATGATGTTTCTATCTGGTCTATAGGGGTAATGATGTCTCTAGGGGTAATGACGTCTCTATCTGGTCTATGGGGTAATGATGACTCTGTTCTGTCTATAGGGGTAATGATGTCTCTGTCTGGTCTATAGTGGTAATGATGTCTATAGATGTGTATAGGGGTAACGATGTCTATAGGGGTAATGATGTGTATAGGGGTAATGATGTCTCTATCGGGTCTATGGGGGTAATGATGCCTCTATCTGGTCTATAGGGGTAATTATGTCTCTTTCTGGTCTATAGGGGTAATGATGTCTCTATCTATTCTATAGGGGTAATGATGTATCTATCTGGTCTATAGGGGTAATGATGTCTCTATCTGGTCTATAGGGGTAATGATGTCTCTATCTATTCTAAAG
>NW_023493659.1:2421832-2436832 GCF_013265735.2 Oncorhynchus mykiss
ATTCTCTCTCCCTCTGTTTTAGTCTACACTTCATCATGTTTTTCAGAGCAGGGCATTCCTCCGTGTCACGCTACACGCTACAATTTACACGGAACACACACACGTGTGTGACTTGGGCCAAGTGGACTGGTAGACTGTAGTCTGATACTGACACACACACACACACACACACACACACACACACACACACACACACACACACGTTAAATCATTATGAAACACATAAGCTGTAGAACACATTCTGTAAGGTGAGCCTGTGTTTATTTTTCTCTCTACTTTGAGGCTGAAACTCTCCAGTGAGCAAATGGTGAGGAGTGTTTAGTGGTGTTGAGGAGTGTTTAGTGGTGGTGAGGTGTGTTTAGTGGTGTTGAGGAGTGTTTAGTGGTGTTGAGGAGTGTTTAGTGGTGGTGAGGAGTGTTTAGTAGTGTTGAGGAGTGTTTAGTGGTGGTGAGGTGTGTTTAGTGGTGTTGAGGAGTGTTTAGTGGTGTTGAGGAGTGTTTAGTGGTGGTGAGGAGTGTTTAGTAGTGTTGAGGAGTGTTTAGTGGTGGTGAGGAGTGTTTAGTGGTGTTGAGGAGTGTTTAGTGGTGGTGAGGAGTGTTTAGTGGTGGTGAGGAGTGTTTAGTGGTGTTGAGGAGTGTTTAGTGGTGGTGGGGAGTGTTTAGTGGTGGTGAGGAGTGTTTAGTAGTGTTGAGGAGTGTTTAGTGGTGGTGAGGAGTGTTTAGTGGTGTTGAGGAGTGTTTAGTGGTGGTGAGGAGTGTTTAGTGGTGTTGAGGAGTGTTTAGTGGTGGTGAGGAGTGTTTAGTGGTGTTGAGGAGTGTTTAGTGGTGTTGAGTAGTGTTTAGTGGTGTTGAGAAGTGTTTAGTAGTGTTGAGGAGTGTTTAGTGGTGGTGAGGAGTGTTTAGTGGTGTTGAGGAGTGTTTAGTGGTGTTGAGGAGTGTTTAGTGGTGGTGAGGAGTGTTTAGTGGTGTTGAGGAGTGTTTAGTGGTGTTGAGGAGTGTTTAGTAGTGTTGAGGAGTGTTTAGTGGTGTTGAGGAGTGTTTAGTAGTGTTGAGGAGTGTTTAGTGGTGGTGGGGAGTGTTTAGTGGTGTTGAGGAGTGTTTAGTAGTGTTGAGGAGTGTTTAGTGGTGGTGAGGAGTGTTTAGTGGTGTTGAGGAGTGTTTAGTAGTGTTGAGGAGTGTTTAGTGGTGGTGAGGAGTGTTTAGTGGTGTTGAGGAGTGTTTAGTAGTGTTGAGGAGTGTTTAGTGGTGTTGAGGAGTGTTTAGTGGTGTTGAGGTGTGTTTAGTAGTGTTTAGTGGTGTTGAGGAGTGTTTAGTGGTGGTGAGGAGTGTTTAGTGGTGTTGAGGAGTGTTTAGTAGTGTTGAGGTGTGTTTAGTGGTGTTGAGTAGTGTTTAGTGGTGGTGAGGAGTGTTTAGTAGTGTTGAGGAGTGTTTAGTGGTGAGGAGTGTTTAGTGGTGTTGAGGAGTGTTTAGTAGTGTTGAGGAGTGTTTAGTGGTGTTGAGGTGTGTTTAGTGGTGAGGAGTGTTTAGTGGTGTTGAGGAGTGTTTAGTGGTGTTGAGGAGTGTTTAGTGGTGTTGAGGTGTGTTTAGTGGTGTTGAGGAGTGTTTAGTGGTGGTGAGGAGTGTTTAGTGGTATTGAGGAGTGTTTAGTGGTGGTGAGGAGTGTTTAGTAGTGTTGAGGAGTGTTTAGTAGTGTTGAGGAGTGTTTAGTGGTGTTGAGGTGTGTTTAGTGGTGTTGAGGAGTGTTTAGTAGTGTTGAGGAGTGTTTAGTGGTGGTGAGGAGTGTTTAGTGGTGTTGAGAAGTGTTTAGTAGTGTTGAGGAGTGTTTAGTGGTGGTGAGGAGTGTTTAGTGATGGTGAGGAGTGTTTAGTGGTGTTGAGGAGTGTTTAGTGGTGTTGAGGAGTGTTTAGTAGTGTTGAGGAGTGTTTAGTGGTGGTGAGGAGTGTTTAGTGGTGTTGAGGAGTGTTTAGTGGTGGTGAGGTGTGTTTAGAGGTGTTTAGTAGTGTTGAGGTGTGTTTAGTAGTGTTGAGGTGTGTTTAGTGGTGTTGAGGTGTGTTTAGTGGTGTTGAGGTGTGTTTAGTGGTGTTGAGGAGTGTTTAGTGGTGGTGAGGAGTGTTTAGTGGTGTTGAGGAGTGTTTAGTGGTGTTGAGGTGTGTTTAGTGGTGTTGAGGAGTGTTTAGTGGTGGTGAGGAGTGTTTAGTGGTGGTGAGGAGTGTTTAGTGGTGTTGAGGAGTGTTTAGTGGTGTTGAGGAGTGTTTAGTAGTGTTGAGGAGTGTTTAGTGGTGTTGAGGTGTGTTTAGTGGTGTTGAGGAGTGTTTAGTGGTGTTGAGGAGTGTTTAGTGGTGTTGAGGTGTGTTTAGTAGTGTTTAGTGATGGTGAGGAGTGTTTAGTGGTGTTGAGGAGTGTTTAGTAGTGTTGAGGAGTGTTTAGTAGTGTTGAGGAGTGTTCAGTGGTGTTGAGGTGTGTTTAGTAGTGTTTAGTGGTGGTGAGGGGTGTTTAGAGGTGTTTAGTGGTGTTGAGGGGTGTTTAGTAGTGTTGAGGTGTGTTTAGAGGCGGTGAGGTGTGTTGACATGTGTTGAGGTGTGTTTAGTGGTGTTGAGGCGTGTTTAGTGGTGTTGAGGTGTGTTTAATAGTGTTTAGTGGTGTTGAGGAGTGTTTAGTGGTGTTAAGGAGTGTTTAGAGGTGGTGAGGTGTGTTGACGTGTGTTGAGGTGTGTTTAGTGGTGTTGAGGTGTTGAGGAGTGTTTAGTGGTGGTGAGGTGTGTTTAGAGGTGGTGAGGTGTGTTGACGTGTGTTGAGGTGTGTTTAGTGGTGTTGAGGCGTGTTTAGTAGTGTTGAGGAGTGTTTAGTGGTGTTGAGGTGTGTTTAGTAAAGTTGAGGTGTGTTTAGTGGTGTTGAGGTGTGTGTAGTGGTGTTGAGGTGTTGAGGAGTGTTTAGTACTGTTGAGGTGTGTGTAGTAGTGTTAAGGTGTGTTTAGTGGTGTTGAGGTGTTTTTAGTGGTGTTGAGGCGTGTTTAGTGGTGTTGAGGTGTGTTTAGTGGTGTTGAGGTGTGTTTAGTGGGGTTGAGGTGTGTTTAGTGGTGTTTAGTAGTGTTCAGAGGTGTTGAGGTAGTGAGGCGTGTTTAGTGGTGTTGAGGTGTGTTTAGTGGTGTTGAGGTGTGTTTTGTGGGGTTGAGGTGTGTTTAGTGGTGTTGAGGTGTGTTTAGTGGTGTTGAGGTGTGTTTAGTAGTGTTGAGGTGTGTTTAGTGGTGGTGAGGAGTGTTTAGTAGTGTTGAGGTGTGTGTAGTAGTGTTAAGGGGTGTTTAGTGGTGGTGAGGTGTGTTTAGTGGTGTTGAGGGGTGTTTAGTGGTGTTGAGGCGTGTTTAGTGGTGTTGAGTTTTGTTTAGTGGTGTTGAGGTGTGTTTAGTGGTGTTGAGGCGTGTTTAGTTGTGTTGAGGTGTGTTTAGTGGTGTTGAGGTGTGTTTATTGGGGTTGAGGTGTGTTTAGTGGTGTTGAGGTGTGTTTAGTGGTGTTGAGGTGTGTTTAGTGGGGTTGAGGTGTGTTTAGTGGTGTTGAGGTGTGTTTAGTGGTGTTGAGGCGTGTTTAGTGGTGTTGAGGTGTTGAGGTGTGTTTAGTGGTGTTGAGGAGTGTTTAGTGGGGTTGAGGTGTGTTTAGTGGTGTTGAGGTGTGTTTAGTGGTGTTAAGGTGTGTTTAGTGGTGTTGAGGCGTGTTTAGTGGTGTTGAGGTATGTTTAGAGGTGTTGAGGTGTGTGTAGTAGTGTTGAGGTGTGTTGAGGTGTTAATAGTAGTGTTGAGGTGTGTTTAGTGGTGTTGAGGTGTGTTTAGTGGTGTTGAGGTGTGTTTAGTGGTGTTGAGGGGTGTTTAGTGATGTTGAGGTGTGTTTAGTGGTGTTGAGGTGTGTTTAGTGGTGTTGAGGTGTGTTTAGGTGTGTTTAGTGGTGTTGAGGTGTGTTTAGTGGTGTTGAGGCGTGTTTAGTGGGGTTGAGGAGTGTTTAGAGGTGTTGAGGTGTGTTTAATGGTGTTGAGGAGTGTTTAGTGATGTTGAGGTGTGTTTATTGGTGTTGAGGTGTGTTTAGTGGTGTTGAGGTGTTGAGGTGTGTTTAGTGGTGATGAGGGGTGTTTAGTGATGATGTGGTGTGTTTAGTGGTGTTGAGGTGTGTTTAGTGGTGTTGAGGTGTTGAGGTGTGTTTAGTGGTGTTGAGGGGTGTTTAGAGGTGTTGAGGTGTGTTTAGTGGTGTTGAGGTGTGTTTAGTGGTGTTGAGGTGTGTTTAGTGGTGTTGAGGCGTGTTTAGTGGTGTTGAGGTGTGTTTAGGTGTGTTTAGTGGTGTTGAGGTGTGTTTAGTGGTGTTGAGGCGTGTTTAGTGGTTTTGAGGAGTGTTTAGAGGTTTTGAGGTGTGTTTAGTGGTGTTGAGGTGTGTTTAGTGATGTGTTGAGGTGTTGAGGTGTGTTTAGTGGTGTTGAGGTGTGCTTAGTGGTGTGGAGGTGTGTTTAGTGGTGTTGAGGGGTGTTTAGTGGTGTTGAGGTGTGTTTAGTGGTGTTGAGGTGTGTTTAGTGGTGTGTTGAGTTGTTGAGGTGTGTTTAGGTGTGTTTGGTGGTGTTGAGGAGTGTTTAGTGGTGTGTTGAGTTGTCGAGGTGTGTTTAGGTGTGTTTAGTGGTGTTGAGGTGTGTTTAGGTGTGTTGAGGTGTGTTTAGTGGTGTTGAGGTGTGTTTAGGTGTGTTGAGGTGTGTTTAGTGGTGTTCAGGTGTTGAGGAGTGTTTAGTGGTGTTGAGGTGTGTTTAGTGGTGTGTGTAGTAGTGATGAGGTGTGATGAGGTATGTGTAGTAGTGATGAGGTGTGTTGGGGAGTGTTGAGGTGTGTGTGGTAGTGTTGGGGTGTGTGTAGTAGTGTTGAGGTGTGTGTAGTAGTGTTGAGGTGTGTGTAGTAGTGTTGAGGTTTGTGTATTAGTGTTGAGGTGTGTTGGGGAGTGTTGAGGTGTTTTGGGGAGTGTTGAGGTGTGTGTAGTAGTGTTTAGGTGTGTGTAGTAGTGATGAGGTGTGTTGGGGAGTGTTGAGGTGTGTAGTAGTAGTGATGAGGTGGGTGTAGTAGTGTTGAGGTGTGTTGAGGTGTGTGTAGTAGTGTTGAGGTGTGTTGAGGTGTGTGTAGTGGTGTTGAGGTGTGTTTAGTGGTGTTGAGGTGTGTGTGGTAGTGTTGAGGTGTGTGTGGTAGTGTTGAGGTGTGTGTAGTATTGTTGAGGTGTGTGTAGTATTGTTGAGGTGTGTTGAGGTGTGTTGTGGCTGAACTTAAAGAAACATGGACTTTCATAAATATGGATTCCAGACATAATGTAATGTAGATGGTAGAATCGTTCATAATGTAGATTCTCCCTGTTAAGAAACCGTGTAGAATTGCAGGGGGGGGGGGGATTACAAATGCCAAATCTTTCTGGGGGAGGTTTCTATCAGGAGACATGCATCCCCCTCTCTCTCTGTGTCTCTCTGTGTCTGTCTGTCTCTGTGTCGCTCTGTGTCGCTCTGTCTCTCTCTGTGTCGCTCTGTCTCTCTCTGTCTCGCTCTGTGTCTCTGCCTCTCTCTGTGTCTCTGTCTCTCTCTGTGTCGCTCTGTCTGTCTCTCTCTGTCTCTCTGTGTGTCTGTCTGTCTCTGTGTTGCTCTGTCTCTCTCTGTTGCTCTCTGTGTCTCTGTCTCTCTCTGTGTCTCTGTCTCTCTCTGTGTCTCTCTGTCTCTCTCTGTGTCGCTCTGTCTCTCTCTGTGTCGCTCTGTCTGTCTCTCTCTGTCTCTCTCTGTGTCTCTCTGTCTCTCTCTGTGTCGCTCTGTCTCTCTGTGTCTCTGTCTCTCTCTCTGTGTCTCTGTCTCTCTCTCTGTCTCTCTCTGTCTGAAAGTATCTGCTCAGTAACATCTGTAGTGAATAAGGCAGACAGAGCAGAGCAGAGCGTGTCGTAGCCTTCTGGTTCAGCGAAAACAAATTACATACATCACACACACACACACACACACACACACACACACACACACACACACACACACACACACACACACACACACACACACACACACACACACAGAGAGAGATGAATGTGTCTCTGAGGCCTCAGTCAGGTTTTATTACTGACTCTAGGAACTCTAAGAATTTGGAGGACAGACAGACAGACATAATGTAATGTAGATGGTAGAATCTGGAGGACAGACAGACAGACAGACATAATGTAGATGGTACAGCATTGAGGTACCGCGTACGGTACCGCGTACCCCCTAGCAGCATTGAGGTACCGCGTACCCCCTAGCAGCATTGAGGTACCGCGTACGGTACCGCGTACCCCCTAGCAGCATTGAGGTACCGCGTACCCCCTAGCAGCATTGAGGTACCGCGTACGGTACCGCGTACCCCCTAGCAGCATTGAGGTACCGCGTACCCCCTAGCAGCATTGAGGTACCGCGTACCCCCTAGCAGCATTGAGGTACCGCGTACCCCCTAGCAGCATTGAGGTACCACGTACCCTCTATTAGCATTGAGGTACCGCGTACCCCCTAGCAGCATTGAGGTACCGCGTACGTTAGCGCGTACCCACTAGCAGCATTTTAGCCAAAGACTGTTATACTAGCTGTCCAGTCTGTGTTTTTCTAAATGTGCAATAAACAATAAACACAATTTATGTAAGGCTAACATGCTGTTGAAACAGTGTTCATAACTATTCAACTGTTCTGCCTTGTTAGCTTGCAAAATAGATCCACGTTGGCTAAACAAAGAAATATAAAAGATTAGCTGGCTAATCACTAGCACGTGGGCTTGAGAGAGATTGTGTATGAGGCCTGTGTTAATTTTCTACAGCCTAATGCCTGCTACATTAAGTTAGTCATTACTAGTGAATGTGCAGTATGCATATTTCTATTTACATTTGTTACAAAAAAAGGGCATTTTCGCAGACAGATCGGTGATTATTGCAACAAAAGAAAGCAGGTTTAAACTATTTTGATAAAAATAATGAATTTCTCAGTGGGTCTCATGGTTGTGGAAGGCTTATATTCAGCCTCGGTTTAACTTCCCTGAATTCATTGGATTACTGCTGACTGTTTGAAGTGTATTTGACCTTTTAATTGTACAACGCTTATTTACATAAAAAAAAATTGGAGAAAAATATTGTGATTTGAAAGGGAGGAGACGGCCGTGGGATTTGACAGGAGGAGCAGACGGCCGTGGGATTTGACAGGGAGGAGACGGCCGTGGGATTTGACAGGAGGAGCAGACGGCCGTGGGATTTGACAGGGAGGAGACGGCCGTGGGGTTTGACAGGAGGAGCAGACGGCCGTGGGATTTGACAGGGAGGAGACGGCCGTGGGGTTTGACAGGGAGGAGACGGCCGTGGGGTTTGACAGGAGGAGCAGACGGCCGTGGGATTTGACAGGGAGGAGACGGCCGTGGGGTTTGACAGGGAGGAGACGGCCGTGGGGTTTGACAGGGAGGAGACGGCCGTGGGATTTGACAGGGAGGAGACGGCCGTGGGATTTGACAGGGAGGAGACGGCCGTGGGGTTTGACAGGGAGGAGACGGCCGTGGGGTTTGACAGGGAGGAGACGGCCGTGGGATTTGACAGGGAGGAGACGGCCGTGGGATTTGACAGGGAGGAGACGGCCGTGGGATTTGACAGGGAGGAGACGGCCGTGGGATTTGACACGGAGGAGACGGCCGTGGGATTTGACAGGGAGGAGACGGCCGTGGGGTTTGACAGGGAGGAGACGGCCGTGGGATTTGACAGGGAGGAGACGGCCGTGGGATTTGACAGGGAGGAGACGGCCATGGGGTTTGACAGGAGGAGCAGACGGCCGTGGGATTTGACAGGGAGGAGACGGCCGTGGGGTTTGACAGGAGGAGCAGACGGCCGTGGGATTTGACAGGGAGGAGACGGCCGTGGGGTTTGACAGGAGGAGCAGACGGCCGTGGGATTTGACAGGGCGGAGGAGACGGCCGTGGGGTTTGACAGGGAGGAGACGGCCGTGGGGTTTGACACGGAGGAGACGGCCGTGGGATTTGACAGGGAGGAGACGGCCGTGGGGTTTGACAGGGAGGAGACGGCCGTGGGGTTTGACAGGGAGGAGACGGCCGTGGGTTTGACACGGAGGAGACGGCCGTGGGGTTTGACACGGAGGAGACGGCCGTGGGATTTGACAGAGAGGAGACGGCCGTGGGGTTTGACAGGAGGAGACGGCCGTGGGGTTTGACACGGAGGAGACGGCCGTGGGGTTTGACACGGAGGAGGAGATGGCCGTGGGGTTTGACACGGAGGAGGAGACGGCCATGGGGTTTGACACGGAGGAGGAGACGGCCGTGGGGTTTGACACGGAGTAGTAGACGGCCGTGGGGTTTGACAGGGAGGAGACGGCCGTGGGGTTTGACAGGAGGAGCAGACGGCCGTGGGATTTGACAGGGAGGAGACGGCCGTGGGGTTTGACAGGAGGAGCAGACGGCCGTGGGATTTGACAGGGCGGAGGAGACGGCCGTGGGGTTTGACAGGGAGGAGACGGCCGTGGGGTTTGACACGGAGGAGACGGCCGTGGGATTTGACAGGGAGGAGACGGCCGTGGGGTTTGACAGGGAGGAGACGGCCGTGGGGTTTGACAGGGAGGAGACGGCCGTGGGTTTGACACGGAGGAGACGGCCGTGGGGTTTGACACGGAGGAGACGGCCGTGGGATTTGACAGAGAGGAGACGGCCGTGGGGTTTGACAGGAGGAGACGGCCGTGGGGTTTGACACGGAGGAGACGGCCGTGGGGTTTGACACGGAGGAGGAGATGGCCGTGGGGTTTGACACGGAGGAGGAGACGGCCATGGGGTTTGACACGGAGGAGGAGACGGCCGTGGGGTTTGACACGGAGTAGTAGACGGCCGTGGGGTTTGACACGGAGAAGGAGACGGCCGTGGGGTTTGACACGGAGGAGTAGACGGCCGTGGGGTTTGACACGGAGGAGGAGACGGCCGTGGGGTTTGACACGGAGGAGTAGACGGCCGTGGGGTTTGACACGGAGGAGGAGACGGCTGTGGGGTTTGACACGGAGGAGGAGACGGCCGTGGGGTTTGACAGGAGGAGGAGAAGGCCGTGGGGTTTGACACGGAGGAGGAGACGGCCGTGGGGTTTGACACGGAGGAGGAGACGGCCGTGGGGTTTGACACGGAGGAGGAGACGGCCGTGGGGTTTGACACGGAGGAGGAGACGGCCGTGGGGTTTGACAGGTGGAGGAGAAGGCCGTGGGGTTTGACACGGAGGAGGAGACGGCCGTGGGGTTTGACACGGAGGAGGAGACGGCCGTGGGGTTTGACACGGAGGAGGAGACGGCCGTGGGGTTTGACACGGAGGAGCAGACGGCCGTGGGGTTTGACAGGAGGAGGAGAAGGCCGTGGGGTTTGACACGGAGGAGCAGAAGGCCATGGGGTTTGACAGGAGGAGGAGACGGCCGTGGGATTTGACAGGGAGGAGGAGACGGCCGTGGGGTTTGACACGGAGGAGACGGCCGTGGGGTTTGACACGGAGGAGACGGCCGTGGGATTTGACAGGGAGGAGACGGCCGTGGGATTTGACAGGGAGGAGACGGCCGTGGGGTTTGACAGGGAGGAGACGGCCGTGGGGTTTGACAGGGAGGAGACGGCCGTGGGGTTTGACAGGGAGGAGACGGCCGTGGTTTTGACACGGAGGAGACGGCCGTGGGGTTTGACACGGAGGAGACGGCCGTGGGATTTGACAGAGAGGAGACGGCCGTGGGGTTTGACAGGAGGAGACGGCCGTGGGGTTTGACACGGAGGAGACGGCCGTGGGGTTTGACACGGAGGAGACGGCCGTGGGATTTGACAGGGAGGAGACGGCCGTGGGATTTGACAGGGAGGAGACGGCTGTGGGGTTTGACAGGGAGGAGACGGCCGTGGGGTTTGACAGGGAGGAGACGGCCGTGGGGTTTGACAGGGAGGAGACGGCCGTGGGTTTGACACGGAGGAGACGGCCGTGGGGTTTGACACGGAGGAGACGGCCGTGGGATTTGACAGAGAGGAGACGGCCGTGGGGTTTGACAGGAGGAGACGGCCGTGGGGTTTGACAAGGAGGAGGAGACGGCCGTGGGGTTTGACACGGAGGAGGAGACGGCCGTGGGGTTTGACACAGAGGAGGAGACGGCCGTGGGGTTTGACACGGAGGAGGAGACGGCCGTGGGGTTTGACACGGAGGAGTAGACGGCCGTGGGGTTTGACACGGAGGAAGAGACGGCCGTGGGGTTTGACAGGAGGAGGAGAAGGCCGTGGGGTTTGACACGGAGGAGCAGACGGCCGTGGGGTTTGACACGGAGGAGTAGACGGCCGTGGGGTTTGACACGGAGGAGGAGACGGCCGTGGGGTTTGACACGGAGGAGGAGACGGCCGTGGGGTTTGACAGGAGGAGGAGAAGGCCGTGGGGTTTGACACGGAGGAGGAGACGGCCGTGGGGTTTGACACGGAGGAGGAGACGGCCGTGGGGTTTGACACGGAGGAGGAGACGGCCGTGGGGTTTGACACGGAGGAGGAGACGGCCGTGGGGTTTGACACGGAGGAGTAGACGGCCGTGGGGTTTGACACGGAGGAGGAGACGGCCGTGGGGTTTGACACGGAGGAGGAGACGTCCGTGGGGTTTGACAGGAGGAGGAGAAGGCCGTGGGGTTTGACACGGAGGAGGAGACGGCCGTGGGGTTTGACACGGAGGAGGAGACGGCCGTGGGGTTTGACACGGAGGAGGAGACGGCCGTGGGGTTTGACACGGAGGAGCAGACGGCCGTGGGGTTTGACACGGAGGAGGAGAAGGCCGTGGGGTTTGACACGGAGGAGCAGAAGGCCGTGGGGTTTGACACGGAGGAGCAGACGGCCGTGGGGTTTGACACGGAGGAGGAGACGGCCGTGGGGTTTGACACGGAGGAGGAGACGGCCGTGGGGTTTGACACGGAGGAGCAGACGGCCGTGGGGTTTGACAGGAGGAGGAGAAGGCCGTGGGGTTTGACACGGAGGAGGAGAAGGCCGTGGGGTTTGACACGGAGGAGCAGACGGCCGTGGGGTTTGACAGGAGGAGGAGAAGGCCGTGGGGTTTGACACGGAGGAGGAGACGGCCGTGGGGTTTGACACGGAGGAGGAGACGGCCGTGGGGTTTGACACGGAGGAGGAGACGGCCGTGGGGTTTGACACGGAGGAGGAGACGGCCGTGGGGTTTGACACGGAGGAGTAGACGGCCGTGGGGTTTGACACGGAGGAGGAGACGGCCGTGGGGTTTGAAAACCATGTTTTGAGGCTTGTTTAGTGTTTGCAAACATTTGAAGTAAAACAAGAGTATACGTTGGAGGTGTGACAAGTTATATTCTTTTAAGAATCGATGCCTATATCATAAATGTATAAGTCCCAAAAAAAGGATGTGGCAACTAAGGATTCTAGCCGATAAGGAAATAGACGCCCGTCTCAAATAGAATCCTGTCTCCGGTTGTGTTCAGTGATTGAAGGAAATAAACGCCCAGGCTATTGAAGTTTTATGGTAGTAGTAAACGATAACAGTTACTTACAATGATGATTCAGTTAGTTACAATGATGATTCAGTTACTTACAATGATGATTCAGTTAGTTACAATGATGATTCAGTTACTTACAATGATGATTCAGTTAGTTACAATGATGATTCAGTTAGTTACAATGATGATTCAGTTAGTTACAATGATGATTCAGTTAGTTACAATGATGATTCAGTTAGTTACAATGATGATTCAGTTAGTTACAATGATGATTTAGTTAGTTACAGTGATGATTCAGTTAGTTACAATGATGATTCAGTTAGTTACAATGATGATTCAGTTAGTTACAATGATGATTCAGTTACAATGATGATTTAGTTAGTTACAATGATGATTCAGTTAGTTACGATGATGATTCAGTTAATTACAATGATGATTCAGTTAGTTACAATGATGATTCAGTTAGTTACAATGATGATTCAGTTACTTACAATGATGATTCAGTTAGTTACAGTGATGATTCAGTTAGTTACAATGATGATTCAGTTAGTTACAATGATGATTCAGTTAGTTACAATGATGATTCAGTTACAATGATGATTTAGTTAGTTACAATGATGATTCAGTTAGTTACGATGATGATTCAGTTAGTTACAATGATGATTCAGTTAGTTACAATGATGATTCAGTTAGTTACAATGATGATTCAGTTACTTACGATGATGATTCAGTTAGTTACAATGATGATTCAGTTAGTTACAATGATGATTCAGTTAGTTACAATCATGATTCAGTTAGTTACAATGATGATTCAGTTAGTTACAATGATGATTCAGTTAGTTACAATGATGATTTAGTTAGTTACAATGATGATTCAGTTACAATGATGATTCAGTTAGTTACAATGATGATTCAGTTAGTTACATTGATGATTCGGTTAGTTACAATGATGATTCAGTTAGTTACAATGATGATTCAGTTACAATGATGATTTAGTTAGTTACAATGATGATTTAGTTACAATGATGATTTAGTTAGTTACAATGATGATTCAGTTACAATGATGATTTAGTTAGTTACAATGATGATTTAGTTACAATGATGATTTAGTTAGTTACAATGATGATTCAGTTAGTTACAATGATGATTTAGTTAGTTACAATGATGATTCAGTTAGTTACAATGATGATTCAGTTACAATGATGATTCAGTTAGTTACAATGATGATTTAGTTAGTTGCAATGATGATTTAGTTAGTTACAATGATGATTTAGTTAGTTACAATGATGATTCAGTTAGTTACAATGATGATTCAGTTAGTTACAATGATGATTCAGTTAGTTACAATGATGATTTAGTTAGTTAAAATGATGATTCAGTTAGTTACAATGATGATTTAGTTACAATGATGATTCAGTTAGTTACAATGATGATTCAGTTAGTTACAATGATGATTTAGTTAGTTACAATGATGATTCAGTTAGTTACAATGATGATTCAGTTAGTTACAATGATGATTCAGTTAGTTACAGTGATGATTCAGTTAGTTACAATGATGATTCAGTTAGTTACAATGATGATTCAGTTACAATGATGATTTAGTTAGTTACAATGATGATTCAGTTAGTTACAATGATGATTCAGTTAGTTACAATGATGATTCAGTTACAATGATGATTTAGTTAGTTACAATGATGATTTAGTTAGTTACAATGATGATTTAGTTAGTTACAATGATGATTCAGTTGGTAGACCTATGATGATTCAGTTAGTTACAATGATGATTCAGTTACAATGATGATTTAGTTAGTTACAATGATGATTTAGTTAGTTACAATGATGATTTAGTTAGTTACAATGATGATTCAGTTGGTAGACCTATGATTATTCAGTTAGTTACAATGATGATTCATAGTTGATTCAACCGTACCATAGTTGATTCAACGGTATCATAGTTGATTCAGCCGTATCGTAGTTGATTCAACCGTATCGTAGTTGATTCAACCGTATCGTAGTTGATTCAACCGTATCGTAGTTGATTCAACCGTATCGTAGTTGATTCAACGGTATCATAGTTGATTCAACCGTATCGTAGTTGATTCAACCGTATCGTAGTTGATTCAACCGTATCGTAGTTGATTCAACGGTATCATAGTTGATTCAGCCGTATCGTAGTTGATTCAACCGTACCATAGTTGATTCAACCGTATCGTAGTTGATTCAACCGTATCGTAGTTGATTCAACCGTATCGTAGTTGATTCAGCCGTATCGTAGTTGATTCAGCCGTATCGTAGTTGATTCATTGGTATCTTCAGTGTCTAAGTGTAACTCTGTTGTGTGGAAGTGTATTTTACACTCATCCACTCTGTCTGTCTGCGATGTTTGTGTGTCGTCTTCAGTGGAGTGGCGAAGGCCCGTGTGATGGCGTATTTTGGCGAGGGGGAGGGGCCTATCCATGTGGACAACGTGAAGTGTTCCGGCGAAGAGCGTTCATTGGTCGACTGCCTCAAACAGCCAACCGGGACGCATAACTGTCGCCATAGCGAAGATGCCGGGGTCATCTGTGACTACGGCCAATCACAGTTCAGCGACACAGAGGGCAAAGGTCAGTGACTGACTGTGTTCTGTCCTCTAGACTGATTGTGTCCTGTCCTCTAGACTGACTGTGTCCTGTCCACTAGACTGACTAGGTCCTGTCCACTAGACTGACTGTGTCCTGTCCTCTAGACTGACTGTGTCCTGTCCACTAGAATGACTGTGTCCTGTCCTCTAGACTGACTGTGTCCTGTCCTCTAGACTGACTGTGTCCTGTCCACTAGACTGACTGTGTCCTGTCCACTAGACTGACTGTGTCCTGTCCTCTAGACTGTCTGTCTGTGTTAGGTACGGTAGAGTCTGTGTCAGATCCTGTCTGTGTTAAGTACTAACTGTCTGTCTGTGTTAGATACTAACTGTCTGTCTGTGTTAGGTACTAACTGTCTGTCTGTGTTAGGTACGGTGGAGTCTGTGTCAGATCCTGTCTGTGTTAGATACTAACTGTCTGTCTGTGTTAGGTACGGTGGAGTCTGTGTTAGGTACTAACTGTCTGTCTGTGTTAGATACTAACTGTCTGTCTGTGTTAGGTACTAACGGTCCTGTCTGTGTTAGATACTAACTGTCTGTCTGTGTTAGATACTAACTGTCTGTCTGTGTTAGGTACTAACTGTCTGTCTGTGTTAGGTACTAACTGTCTGTCTGTGTTAGGTACTAACTGTCTGTCTGTGTTAGGTACTAACTGTCTGTCTGTGTTAGGTACGATGGAGTCTGTGTCAGATCCTGTCTGTGTTAGATACTAACTGTCTGTCTGTGTTAGGTACGGTGGAGTCTGTGTTAGGTACTAACTGTCTGTCTGTGTTAGATACTAACTGTCTGTCTGTGTTAGGTACTAACGGTCCTGTCTGTGTTAGATACTAACTGTCTGTCTGTGTTAGATACTAACTGTCTGTCTGTGTTAGGTACTAACTGTCTGTCT
>NW_023493659.1:2441832-2451832 GCF_013265735.2 Oncorhynchus mykiss
TCTACTGTTGACTGATCAGGTTCTGATATTCCCTGATTCTACAGTTGATTGATCAGGTTCTGATATTCCCTGATTCTACAGTTGACTGATCAGGTTCTGATATTCCCTGGTTCTACAGTTGACTGATCAGGTTCTGATATTCCCTGATTCTACAGTTGATTGATCAGGTTCTGATATTCCCTGGTTCTACAGTTGACTGATCGGGTTCTGATATTCCCTGGTTCTACAGTTGACTGATCAGGTTCTGATATTCCCTGGTTCTACAGTTGACTGATCAAGTTCTGATGTTCCCTGGTTCTATAGTTGACTGATCGGGTTCTGATATTCCCTGATTCTACAGTTGACTGATCAGGTTCTGATATCCCCTGGTTCTACAGTTGACTGATCAGGTTCTGATATTCCCTGGTTCTACAGTTGACTGATCGGGTTCTGATATTCCCTGATTCTACAGTTGACTGATCGGGTTCTGATATTCCCTGATTCTACAGTTGACTGATCAGGTTCTGATATTCCCTGATTCTACAGTTGACTGATCGGGTTCTGATATTCCCTGGTTCTACAGTTGACTGATCAGGTTCTGATATTCCCTGGTTCTACAGTTGATTGATCAGTTTCAGATATTCCCTGGTTCTACAGTTGACTGATCAGGTTCTGATATTCCCTGGTTCTATAGTTGACTGATCAGGATCTGATATTCCATGGTTCTACAGTTGACTGATCAGCTTCAGATATTCCCTGGTTCTACAGTTGACTGATCAGGTTCTGATATTCCCTGGTTTTTACAGTTGACTGATCAGGTTCTGATATTCCCTGGTTCTACTGTTGACTGATCGGTTCTGATATTCCCTGGTTCTAGAGTTGACTGATCAGGTTCAAATATTCCCTGGTTCTACAGTTGACTGATCGGTCTCCGATATTCCCTGGTTCTACAGTTGACTGATCAGGTTCTGATATTCCCTGATTCTACAGTTGACTGATCAGGTTCTGATATTCCCTGGTTCTACAGTTGACTGATCAGGTTCTGATATTCCCTGATTCTACAGTTGACTGATCAGGTTCTGATATTCCCTGATTCTACAGTTGACTGATCAGGTTCTGATATTCCCTGATTCTACAGTTGACTGATCAGGTTCTGATATTCCCTGGTTCTACAGTTGACTGATCAGGTTCTGATATTCCCTGGTTCTACAGTTGACTGATCAGGTTCTGATATTCCCTGATTCTACAGTTGACTGATCAGGTTCTGATATTCCCTGGTTCTACAGTTGACTGATCAGGTTCAGATAAATATTAAAGGAACAATCTGGGACTGGGACATCCATTTTTGGACATTTTAAAAGTGACAGGATTGTTTTTTGAATCCTAGATTGTCCGTTTAAACCCAGTGCAGTTTTAGCAGGCCGTTATATCTCTGCAGGTCGACACTCAGTCTAAATGGGGGACTTCCGGATTTGAAGTGTCACCTTTCAATACTGCTGTAATAGAGATGGCATACACACACACACACACACACACACACACACATACACACACACACATACACACACACACACACACACACACACACACACACACACACACACACACACACACACACACATACACACACACATACACACACACACACACACACACACAGATGTAGACGCAGGAATATGGAGATGATACCGTCACTCCTAAAGATACAACAGGTCTAGAGAACAACGAGTTATTCTCTCAGATCGGAAAGCAAACAGTCAGAGTAGGGGGGACTGTGTCCTGTTTAATGTGTTCTGCTGTGGAAGGATCCCTGTGTCTGTGTGAGCTCTTTCTATGTGGTGATCCCTGTGTCTGTGTGAGCTCTATCTGTGTGGTAGAAAGTTATGACAGGGAAGTGCGTCGGATTCCCGTGTCAAGTTCTGTTTCCGGAACGATCTGTGTTTTTGTAACAGGAGATGGGGTTTGGCAGGAAGGCTCTTCCTCTCCTCTCTTCTCCTCCTCTCCTCTCTTCTCCTCTCCTCTCTTCTCTCTCCTCTCTTCTCCTCTCCTCTCTTCTCTCTCCTCTCCTCTCCTTCTCCTCTCCTCTCTTCTCTTCTCCTCTCCTCTCTTCTCTCTCCTCTCCTCTCTTCTCCTCTCTTCTCTCTCCTTTCTTCTCTCTCCTCTGCCTTCTCTTCTCTCCCTTCTCTTCTCTCTCCTCTCCTCTCTTCTCTCTCCTCTCCTCTCTTCTCCTCCTCTCCTCTCTCCTCTCTCCTCTCCTCTCTTCTATCTCCTCTCCCTTCTCTTCTCTCTCCTCTCCCTTCTCTTCTCTCTCCTCTCTCCTCTCCCTTCTTTTCTCTCCCCCCCCCCTTCTCTTCTATCTCCTCTCCCTTCTCTCTCCTCTCCCTTCTCTTCTCTCTCCTCTCCCTTCTCTCCTCTCCCTTCTCTTCTATCTCCTCTCCCTTCTCTTCTCTCTCCTCTCCCTTCTCTTCTCTCTCCTCTCCTCCCTTATCTCTCCTCTCCCTTCTCTTCTCCTCCTCTCCTCTCTTCTATCTCCTCTCCCTTCTCTTCTCTCTTCTCTCCTCCCTTATCTCTCCTCTCCCTTCTCTTCTCCTCCTCTCCTCTCTTCTATCTCCTCTCCCTTCTCTTCTCTCTTCTCTCCTCTCCCCTTCACTCTACTGCACCTCTCCATATTCTCAATCTTTATCATTAGCACACTCACCAGATCTCGGATCTGGAGGAGAGGAGATGAGATGAGATGAGGAGAGAAGAGGACAGGAGGAGGGGAGATGAGAGGAGGAGGAGAGAAGAGGACAGGAGGAGAGGAGATGAGAGGAGGAGATATGAGAGGAGGAGGAGAGAAGAGGACGGGAGGAGAGGAGATGAGAGGAGAGAAGAGGACAGGAGGAGAGGAGGAGAGAAGAGGACAGGAGGAGAGGAGAGGAGAGGAGAGGAGAGGAGAGGAGAGGAGAGGAGAGGAGAGGAGAGGAAAGGAGAGGAGAGGGAAGAGGAGGAGGAGGAGGAGGAGCAGATAGTATGATTGTGTATGAGTTGACAGATGGACTGTAGATCCTGTAATGGATAGCGTGTGGATAGCGTGTGGTGGGTAGTGTGTGGTGGGTAGCGTGTGGTGGATAGCGTGTGGTGGATAGCGTGTGGTGGATAGCGTGTGGTGGATAGCGTGTGGTGGGTAGTGTATGGTGGATAGCGTGTGGTGGATAGCGTGTGGTGGATAGCGTGTGGTGGGTAGCGTGTGGTGGGTAGCGTGTGGTGGATAGCGTGTGGTGGATAGCGTGTGGTGGATAGTGTGTGGTGGATAGCGTGTGGTGGATAGCGTGTGGTGGATAGCGTGTGGTGGGTAGTGTGTGGTGGGTAGTGTGTAGCGTGTGATGGATAGCATGTAGCGTGTGCTCTCCTGGAAACAGAGAACAGAGAATAGTGGGAGTTACTGTCTCCAGGTACATTCAGACACTCTGATAGAGAGACAGGAAACAGGAAACAGAGAATAGTGGGAGTTACTGTCTCCAGGTACATTCAGACACTCTGATAGAGAGACAGGAAACAGGAAACAGAGAATAGTGGGAGTTACTGTCTCCAGGTACATTCAGACACTCTGGTAGAGAGACAGGAAACAGGAAACAGAGAATAGTGGGAGTTACTGTCTCCAGGTACATTCAGACACTCTGATAGAGAGACAGGAAACAGGAAACAGAGAATAGTGGGAGTTACTGTCTCCAGGTACATTCAGACACTCTGATAGAGAGACAGGAAACAGGAAACAGAGAATAGTGGGAGTTACTGTCTCCAGGTACATTCAGACACTCTGATAGAGAGACAGGAAACAGGCAACAGGAAACAGAGAATAGTGGGAGTTACTGTCTCCAGGTACATTCAGACACTCTGATAGAGAGACATGAAACAGGAAACAGGGTTGGTAACAGTACTAAACAGTACAAGGTGAGGGTAGGAGATTACCATTCTCTGGTTAACTCTCCTCTCTCTCCTCCAGGGATGGTAACAGTACTAGGTGAGGGTTGGGGATTACCATTCTCTGGTTAACTCTCCTCTCTCTCCCCCAGGGATGGTAACAGTACTAGGTGAGGGTTGGGGATTACCATTCTCTGGTTAACTCTCCTCTCTCTCCTCCAGGGATGGTAACAGTACAAGGTGAGGGTTGGGGATTACCATTCTCTGGTTAACTCTCCTCTCTCTCCCCCAGGGATGGTAACAGTACTAGGTGAGGGTTGGGGATTACCATTCTCTGGTTAACTCTCCTCTCTCTCCTCCAGGGATGGTAACAGTACAAGGTGAGGGTTGGGGATTACCATTCTCTGGTTAACTCTCCTCTCTCTCCCCCAGGGATGGTAACAGTACTAAACAGTACAAGGTGAGGGTAGGGGATTACCATTCTCTGGTTCCCGAGGAGTTTGAGGAGGAGTACGCCGTCGATCAGATCGTCCTGCACCCTAGCTACCGTTTCCACAGCAACGACTACGACCTGGCCTTGGTGCGTCTATCGCCGGGAGTGGCGGGGAAGGGCCGCGGTCGATGTGTGGCGTTCAGTCGGCACGTCCTGCCCGCCTGTCTGCCGCTACGCAAGGAGAGAGTCCTGAAACAGGCTTCCAACTGTCACATCACAGGCTGGGGGGACACAGGTGAGATGGGAGGGGGACACAGGTGAGATGGGAGGGGGACACAGGTGAGATGGGAGGGAGGCACAGGTGAGATGGGAGGGAGGGGGGACACAGGTGAGATGGGAGGAGGGGTGGCACAGGTGAGATGGGAGGGAGGCACAGGTGAGATGGGAGGGAGGCACAGGTGAGATGGGAGGGAGGCACAGGTGAGATGGGAGGGAGGCACAGGCGAGATGGGGGGAGGGGTGGCACAGGTGAGATGGGAGGGAGGCACAGGTGAGATGGGAGGGAGGCACAGGTGAGATGGGAGGGAGGCACAGGTGAGATGGGGGGAGGGGTGGCACAGGTGAGATGGGAGGGAGGCACAGGTGAGATGGGAGGGGACACACAGGTGAGATGGGAGGGGGGACACAGGTGAGATGGGAGGGGGGACACAGGTGAGATGGGAGGGAGGCACAGGTGAGATGGGAGGGGGGACACAGGTGAGATGGGAGGGGGACACAGGTGAGATGGGAGGGAGGCACAGGTGAGATGGGAGGGGGACACAGGTGAGATGGGAGGGAGGCACAGGTGAGATGGGAGGGAGACACAGGTGAGATGGGAGGGGGGACACAGGTGAGATGGGAGGGAGGCACAGGTGAGATGGGAGGGGGGACACAGGTGAGATGGGAGGGAGGCACAGGTGAGATGGGAGGGGGGACACAGGTGAGATGGGAGGGGGACACAGGTGAGATGGGAGGGAGGCACAGGTGAGATGGGAGGGGGACACAGGTGAGATGGGAGGGAGGCACAGGTGAGATGGGAGGGAGACACAGGTGAGATGGGAGGGGGGACACAGGTGAGATGGGAGGGAGGCACAGGTGAGATGGGAGGGGGGACACAGGTGAGATGGGAGGGAGGCACAGGTGAGATTGTGGGAGGGGGGACACAGGTGAGATGGGAGGGAGGCACAGGTGAGATGGGAGGGAGGCACAGGTGAGATGGGGGTGGAAGACCAGGGGGGTGTTAGTGGGTGATTTAGTGTGGAAGACCAGGGTGGTGTTAGTGGGTGATTTAGTGTGGAAGACCAGGGTGGTGTTAGTGGGTGA
Organism: Oncorhynchus mykiss; assembly: GCF_013265735.2. NCBI lineage: Eukaryota > Metazoa > Chordata > Actinopteri > Salmoniformes > Salmonidae > Oncorhynchus > Oncorhynchus mykiss. The sequence goes on from NW_023493659.1 coordinate 2,447,510, forward strand.
TTTAGTGTGGAAGACCAGGGTGGTGTTAGTGGGTGATTTAGTGGGGAAGACCAGGGTGGTGTTAGTGGGTGATTTAGTGGGGAAGACCAGGGTGGTGTTAGTGGGTGATTTAGTGTGGAAGACCAGGGGGGTGTTAGTGGGTGATTTAGTGGGGAAGACCAGGGTGGTGTTAGTGGGTGATTTAGTGTGGAAGACCAGGGTGGTGTTAGTGGGTGATTTAGTGTGGAAGATGAGGGGGGTGTTAGTGGGTGATTTAGTGTGGAAGACCAGGGTGGTGTTAGTGGGTGATTTAGTGTGGAAGATGAGGGGGGTGTTAGTGGGTGATTTAGTGTGGAAGACCAGGGTGGTGTTAGTGGGTGATTTAGTGTGGAAGACCAGGGTGGTGTTAGTGGGTGATTTAGTGTGGAAAATGAGGGGGGTGTTAGTGGGTGATTTAGTGTGGAAGACCAGGGGGGTGTTAGGGGGTGATTTAGTGGGGAAGACCAGGGTGGTGTTAGTGGGTGATTTAGTGTGGAAGACCAGGGTGGTGTTAGTGGGTGATTTAGTGTGGAAGACCAGGGGGGTGATTTAGTGTGGACGATGAGGGGGGTGTTAATGGGTGATTTAGTGTGGAAGACCAGGGGGGTGATTTAGTGTGGAAGATGAGGGGGGTGTTAGTGGGTGATTTAGTGTGGAAGACCAGGGGGGTGATTTAGTGTGGAAGATGAGGGGGGGGGGGGGTTAGTGGGTGATTTAGTGTGGAAGACCAGGGGGATGTTAGTGGGTGATTTAGTGTGGAAGATGAGGGGGGTGTTAGTGGGTGATTTAGTGTGGAAGACCAGGGGGGTGATTTAGTGTGGAAGACCAGGGGGGTGTTAGTGTGGAAGACCAGGGGGGTGTTAGTGGGGAAGACGAGGGGGATGTTCGTGGGTGATTTAGTGTGGATGATGAGGGGGGTGTTAGTGGGTGATTTATTGTGGAAGATGAGGGTGGCGTTAGTGGGTGATTTAGTGTGGAAGATGAGGGGGGTGTTAGTGGGTGATTTAGTGTGGAAGACCAGGGGGATGTTAGTGGGTGATTTAGTGTGGAAGATGAGGGGGGTGTTAGTGTGGAAGACCAGGGGGATGTTAGTGGGTGATTTAATGTGGAAGACCAGGGGGGTGATGGTGTGGAAGACCAGGGGGGTGTTGGTGGGTGATTTAGTGTGGAAGATGAGGGGGGTGATTTAGTGTGGAAGACCAGGGGGATGTTAGTGTGGAAGACGAGGGGGGTGTTTGTGGGTGATTTAGTGTGGAAGACGAGGGGGGTGATTTAGTGTGGAAGACGAGGGGGGTGTTAGTGGGTGATTTAGTGTGGAAGATGAGGGGGGTGTTAGTGGGTGATTTAGTGTGGAAGATGAGGGGGGTGTTCGTGGGTGATTTAGTGTGGAAGATGAGGGGGGTGTTAGTGGGTGATTTAGTGTGGAAGATGAGGGGGGTGTTAGTGGGTGATTTAGTGTGGAAGATAAGGGGGGTGTTGGTGGGTGATTTAGTGTGGAAGATAAGAGGGGTGTTAGTGGGTGATTTAGTGTGGAAGTTGAGGAGGGTGATTTAGTGTGGAAGACCAGGGGGGTGTTAGTGTGGAAGACGAGGGGGGTGTTCGTGGGTGATTTAGTGTGGAAGATGAGGGGGGTGTTAGTTGGTGATTTAGTGTGGAAGATGAGGGGGGTGTTAGTGGGTGATTTAGTGTGGAAGACCAGGGGGGTGTTAGTTTGGAAGACCAGGGGGTGTTCGTGGGTAATTTCGTGTGGAAGACGAGGGGGGTGTTAGTGGGTGATTTAGTGTGGAAGATGAGGGGGGTGTTAGTGGGGGATTTAATGTGGAAGATGAGGGGGGTGTTAGTGGGTGATTTAGTGTGGAAGGCCAGGGGGGTGTTAGTGGGTGTGTTGGTGATTAAAGGACCAGTTGAATGTGAATTGTCTAATTAAACAGACTAAAGGCCCAGTGTAATGTTAATCGTCTCTCTGATTAAACAGACTAAAGGCCCAGTGTAATGGTAATCGTCTCTCTGATTAAACAGACTAAAGGCCCAGTGTAATGGTAATCGTCTCTCTGATTAAACAGACTAAAGGCCCAGTGTAATGGTAATCGTCTCTCTGATTAAACAGACTAAAGGCCCAGTGTAATGGTAATCGTCTGATTAAACAGACTAAAGGCCCAGTGTAATGGTAATCGTCTGATTAAACAGACTAAATGCCCAGTGTAATGGTAATCGTCTCTCTAATTAAACAGACTAAAGGCCCAGTGTAATGGTAATCGTCTCTCTGATTAAACAGACTAAAGGCCCAGTGTAATGGTAATCGTCTCTCTGATTAAACAGACTAAAGGCCCAGTGTAATGGTAATCGTCTCTCTGATTAAACAGACTAAAGGCCCAGTGTAATGGTAATCGTCTCTCTCTGTCCTCCAGGTCGGTCCTACTCTAAGACCCTCCAACAGGCTCCTCTCTCCCTTCTCCCCCGTCGTCACTGCCAACAGCGTTACCACGGAGCCTTCACTAGCCGCATGCTCTGCGCCGGGACAGACGGCCAATCGGAGCGCCGCGTGGACAGTTGCCGTGGAGACAGCGGCGGCCCGTTGGTGTGTGAGCGTCCGGGAGGAGGGTGGGTAGTGTACGGTGTGACATCGTGGGGTCACTCCTGTCGCATGCAACACTCACCTGGCGTCTACACTAAAGTCTCCGCCTTCACACCCTGGATACACAAGGTGATTGGACAATGAGAGGGATACAGGAACTGGATCGTCAAGGTGATTGGACACTGGGAAGAATATAGGAAGTGGATCTGCAAGGTGATTGGACATTGGGATAAGGGCATGAAGAGATGACAGCCAATGTGAGACAGTGGTAGATAACGGACTGGCCAATTGAGAAGGACTATATTTGGAGCTTGTGATTTGATTGGTCAGTAAAATAAGCGGTTTAAACCAGTTGCATATCCACCCCTCCCCCTTTACCCCCTCTCTCTCTCTCTCCTTTCCCCTATCTCTCTTCCTCCTTCCCTCTCTCTCTCTACCTCCTCGTTCCCTCTCTCTCCTCCTCCTCCTCCTCGTTCCCTCTCTCTCCTCCTCCTCCTCCTCGTTCCCTCTCTCTCTCTCTCTCCTTTCCCCTCTCCTCTTTCTGCTTGTTCCCTCTCTCTCTTCCTCCTCGTTCCCTCTCTCTCTACCTCCTCATTCCCTCTCTCTCTTCCTCCTCGTTCCTTCTCTCTTCCTCCTCGTTCCCCCTCTCTCTTCCTCCTCGTTCCCCCTCTCTTGCTCCTCGTTCCCTCTCTCATCCTCCTCGTTCTCTCTCTCTCATCCTCCTCGTTCCTTCTCTCTCCCTCCCTTCTTCCATCCCTCTCTTCCTCCTCGTTCCCTCTCCCTCCCTCCTTCTTCCATCCCTCTCTTCCTCCTCGTTCCCTCTCTCATTTCCTCCTCGTTCCCTCTCTCTCCTCCTCCTCCTCGTTCCCTCTCTCTCTTCCTCCTCGTTCCCTCTCTCTCCTCCTCCTCCTCCTCATCGTTCCTTCTCTCTTCTCCTCCTCCTCCTCGTTCCCTCTCTCTCTCTTCTCCTCCTCGTTCCCTCTCTCTCTCTTCTCCTCCTCGTTCCCTCTCTCTCATCCTCCTCGTTCTCTCTCTCTCATCCTCCTCGTTCCCTCTCTCTCCCTCCCTTCTTCCATCCCTCTCTTCCTCCTCGTTCCCTCTCTCTCCCCCTCCCTCCTTCTTCCATCCCTCTCTTCCTCCTCGTTCCCTCTCTCTCTTCCTCCTCGTTCCCTCTCTCTCCTCCTCCTCCTCCTCGTTCCCTCTCTCTCCTCCTCCTCGTTCCTTCTCTCTTCTCCTCCTCCTCCTCGTTCCCTCTCTCTCTCTCCTCCTCCTCGTTCCCTCTCTCTCTTCCTCCTCATTCCCTCTCTCTCTTCCTCCTCGTTCCCTCTCTCTCCTCCTCCTCCTCCTCGTTCCCTCTCTCTCCTCCTCCTCGTTCCCTCTCTCTCTTCCTCCTCGTTCCCTCTCTCTCTCTTCTCCTCCTCGTTCCCTCTCTCTCTCTTCTCCTCCTCCTCGTTCCCTCTCTCTCTCTTCCTCCCCGTTCCCTCTCTCTCTCCTCCTCCTCCTCGTTCCCTCTCTCTCTTCCTCCTCATTCCCTCTCTCTCTTCCTCCTCGTTCCCTCTCTCTCCTCCTCCTCCTCCTCGTTCCCTCTCTCTCCTCCTCCTCGTTCCCTCTCTCTCTTCCTCCTCGTTCCCTCTCTCTCTTCCTCCTCGTTCCCTCTCTCTCCTCCTCCTCCTCCTCCTCCTCCTCGTTCCCTCTCTCTCTTCCTCCTTGTTCCCTCTCTCTCTTCCTCC
>NW_023493659.1:2456832-2526832 GCF_013265735.2 Oncorhynchus mykiss
CCTTTAACTGACCTTAGATCAGTGTAATGGGATGCAGTCTCTCTGGATAAACCCTTTTAATGACCTTAGATCAGTGTAATGGGATGCAGCAAGACTCTCTGGATAAACCCTTTAACTGACCTTAGATCAGTGTAATGGGATGCAGTCTCTCTGGATAAACCCTTTTACTGACCTTAGATCAGTGTAATGGGATGCAGTCTCTCTGGATAAACCCTTTAACTGACCTTAGATCAGTGTAATGGGATGCAGTCTCTCTGGATAAACCCTTTAACTGACCTTAGATCAGTGTAATGGGGTGCAGTCTCTCTGGATAAACCCTTTAACTGACCTTAGATCAGTGTAATGGGATGCAGTCTCTCTGGATAAACCCTTTAACTGACCTTAGATCAGTGTAATGGGATGCAGTCTCTCTGGATAAACCCTTTACTGACCTTAGATCAGTGTAATGGGATGCAGTCTCTCTGGATAAACCCTTTTACTGACCTTAGATCAGTGTAATGGGATGCAGTCTCTCTGGATAAACCCTTTAACTGACCTTAGATCAGTGTAATGGGGTGCAGTCTCTCTGGATAAACCCTTTTAATTACCTTAGATCAGTGTAATGGGATGCAGTCTCTCTGGATAAACCCTTTAACTGACCTTAGATCAGTGTAATGGGATGCAGTCTCTCTGGATAAACCCTTTTACTGACCTTAGATCAGTGTAATGGGATGCAGTCTCTCTGGATAAACCCTTTTACTGACCTTAGATCAGTGTAATGGGATGTAGTCTCTCTGGATAAACCCTTTACTGACCTTAGATCAGTGTAATGGGATGCAGTCTCTCTAGATAAACCCTTTAACTGACCTTAGATCAGTGTAATGGGATGCAGTCTCTCTGGATAAACCCTTTTAATGACCTTAGATCAGTGTAATGGGATGCAGTCTCTCTAGATAAACCCTTTAACTGACCTTAGATCAGTGTAATGGGATGCAGTCTCTCTGGATAAACTCTTTTACTGACCTTAGATCAGTGTAATGGGATGCAGTCTCTCTGGATAAACCCTTTTACTGACCTTAGATCAGTGTAATGGGATGCAGGCTCTCTGGATAAACCCTTTAACTGACCTTAGATCAGTGTAATGGTATGTAGTCTCTCTGGATAAACCCTTTAACTGACCTTAGATCAGTGTAATGGGATGTAGTCTCTCTGGATAAACCCTTTTACTGACCTTAGATCAGTGTAATGGGATGCAGTCTCTCTGGATAAACCCTTTAACTGACCTTAGATCAGTGTAATGGGATGCAGCAAGTCTCTCTGGATAAACCCTTTAACTGACCTTAGATCAGTGTAATGGGATGCAGTCTCTTTAGATAAACCCTTTTACTGACCTTAGATCAGTGTAATGGGATGCAGTCTCTCTGGATAAACCCTTTTACTGACCTTAGATCAGTGTAATGGGATGCAGTCTCTCTGGATAAACCCTTTTACTGACCTTAGATCAGTGTAATGGGATGCAGTCTCTCTAGATAAACCCTTTAACTGACCTTAGATCAGTGTAATGGGATGCAGTCTCTCTAGATAAACCCTTTAACTGACCTTAGATCAGTGTAATGGGATGCAGTCTCTCTAGATAAACCCTTTAACTGACCTTAGATCAGTGTAATGGGATGTAGTCTCTCTTGATAAACCCTTTAACTGACCTTAGATCAGTGTAATGGGATGTAGTCTCTCTGGATAAACCCTTTAACTGACCTTAGATCAGTGTAATGGGATGCAGTCTCTCTGGATAAACCCTTTTACTGACCTTAGATCAGTGTAATGGGATGTAGTCTCTCTGGATAAACCCTTTTACTGACCTTAGATCAGTGTAATGGGATGCAGTCTCTCTGGATAAACCCTTTTACTGACCTTAGATCAGTGTAATGGGATGCAGTCTCTCTGGATAAACCCTTTACTGACCTTAGATCAGTGTAATGGGGTGCAGCAAGTCTCTCTGGATAAACCCTTTTACTGATCTTAGATCAGTGTAATGGGATGCAGTCTCTCTGGATAAACCCTTTAACTGACCTTAGATCAGTGTAATGGGATGCAGCAAGACTCTCTGGATAAACCCTTTAACTGACCTTAGATCAGTGTAATGGGATGCAGTCTCTCTGGATAAACCCTTTACTGACCTTAGATCAGTGTAATGGGATGCAGTCTCTCTGGATAAACCCTTTAACTGACCTTAGATCAGTGTAATGGGATGTAGTCTCTCTGGATAAACCCTTTAACTGACCTTAGATCAGTGTAATGGGATGCAGTCTCTCTGGATAAACCCTTTAACTGACCTTAGATCAGTGTAATGGGATGCAGTCTCTCTGGATAAACCCTTTTACTGACCTTAGATCAGTGTAATGGGATGCAGTCTCTCTAGATAAACTCTTTTACTGACCTTAGATCAGTGTAATGGGATGTAGTCTCTCTGGATAAACCCTTTTACTGACCTTAGATCAGTGTAATGGGATGCAGTCTCTCTGGATAAACCCTTTACTGACCTTAGATCAGTGTAATGGGATGCAGCAAGTCTCTCTGGATAAACCCTTTAACTGACCTTAGATCAGTGTAATGGGATGCAGCAAGTCTCTCTGGATAAACCCTATAACTGACCTTAGATCAGTGTAATGGGATGCAGTCTCTCTGGATAAACCCTTTTACTGACCTGAGATCAGTGTAATGGGATGTAGTCTCTCTGGATAAACCCTTTTAATGACCTTAGATCAGTGTAATGGGATGCAGTCTCTCTGGATAAACCCTTTTACTGACCTTAGATCAGTGTAATGGGATGCAGTCTCTCTGGATAAACCCTTTTACTGACCTTATATCAGTGTAATGGGATGCAGTCTCTCTGGATAAACCCTTTTACTGACCTTAGATCAGTGTAATGGGGTGCAGCAAGACTCTCTGGATAAAAGCTTCTGCTAAATGGCATATTATTGTTATTAGGATACATTATATCATCAGTGTCTGGGGTCAAAGGTCATCCTTCTATGTAAAGCAGTAGCTGGGTCGTTCCATCAAATGACTGCCTATTGTCCCTATGATATTTTAAGTAGAAATTGTGCACCAATAGTGATTTTAAAATCCTGTTATATTCAAAGCAATGTATTTTTAATATAGACCACATGGAGAATTCAATATCCAATTTTTAATATCAATAAGGACTTGCTAAAGTGCCAAAATTCAGCATTGTGACATGACCCTCTGTGCACCGCCTGCATTGTGACATGACCCTCTGTGCACCGCCTGCATTGTGACACGACCCTCTGTGCACCATCTGCATTGTGACACGACCCTCTGTGCACCGCCTGCATTGTGACATGACCCTCTGTGCACCGTCTGCATTGTGACATGACCCTCTGTGCACCGCCTGCATTGTGACATGACCCTCTGTGCACCGCCTGCATTGTGACATGACCCTCTGTTCACCGTCTGCATTGTGACATGACCCTCTGTGCACCGTCTGCATTGTGACACGACCCTCTGTGCACCGTCTGCATTGTGACATGACCCTCTGTTCACCGCCTGCATTGTGACATGACCCTCTGTGCACCGCCTGCATTGTGACATGACCCTCTGTGCACCGTCTGCATTGTGACATGACCCTCTGTGCACCGTCTGCATTGTGACACGACCCTCTGTGCACCGCCTGCATTGTGACATGACCCTCTGTGCACCGTCTGCATTGTGACATGACCCTCTGTGCACCGCCTGCATTGTGACATGACCCTCTGTGCACCGTTTGCATTGTGACATGACCCTCTGTGCACCGCCTGCATTGTGACATGACCCTCTGTGCACCGCCTGCATTGTGACATGACCCTCTGTGCACCGCCTGCATTGTGACATGACCCTCTGTGCACCGCCTGCATTGTGACATGACCCTCTGTGCACCGCCTGCATTGTGACATGACCCTCTGTGCACCGTTTGCATTGTGACATGACCCTCTGTGCACCGCCTGCATTGTGACATGACCCTCTGTGCACCGCCTGCATTGTGACATGACCCTCTGTGCACCGTTTGCATTGTGACATGACCCTCTGTGCACCGCCTGCATTGTGACATGACCCTCTGTGCACCGCCTGCATTGTGACATGACCCTCTGTGCACCGTTTGCATTGTGACATGACCCTCTGTGCACCGCCTGCATTGTGACATGACCCTCTGTGCACCGCCTGCATTGTGACATGACCCTCTGTGCACCGTTTGCATTGTGACATGACCCTCTGTGCACCGCCTGCATTGTGACATGACCCTCTGTGCACCGCCTGCATTGTGACATGACCCTCTGTGCACCGTCTGCATTGTGACATGACCCTCTGTGCACCGTCTGCATTGTGACACGGCCCTCTGTGCACCGCCTGCATTGTGACATGACCCTCTGTGCACCGTCTGCATTGTGACATGACCCTCTGTGCACCGCCTGCATTGTGACATGACCCTCTGTGCACCGTTTGCATTGTGACATGACCCTCTGTGCACCGCCTGCATTGTGACATGACCCTCTGTGCACCGCCTGCATTGTGACATGACCCTCTGTGCACCGTCTGCATTGTGACATGACCCTCTGTGCACCGCCTGCATTGTGACATGACCCTCTGTGCACCGTCTGCATTGTGACATGACCCTCTGTGCACCGTCTGCATTGTGACATGACCCTCTGTTCTGGTCAACCCTGTTCCGGTCAACCTGGTTCCGGTCAACCCTGTTCCGGTCAACCCTGTTCCGGTCAACCCTGTTCCGGTCAACCCTGTTCTGGTCATCCTGGTTCCGGTCAACCCTGTTCCGGTCAACCCTGTTCTGGTCATCCTGGTTCCGGTCAACCCTGTTCCGGTCATCCATGTTAACCTCTTGAGATGGGAAACTGGTGGTTTAGTAATTTGCTCTTTATGACGGAATGTTAAAATGAGGTGAAATTGCATGTATTGTTTCATCAAGTTACACTTCTCAAAAGGCAGCGAATTGGTGGAATAACCCTGCTACTGGAACGACCCTGCTACTGGAACGACCCTGCTACTGGAACGACCCTGCTACTGGAACGACCCTGCTACTGGAACGGCCCTGCTACTGGAACAACCCTGCTACTGGAACGACCCTGCTACTGGAACGACCCTGCTACTGGAATTGGTGGAACGACCCTGCTACTGGAACGGCCCTGCTACTGGAACGACCCTGCTACTGGAACGACCCTGCTACTGGAATTGGTGGAACGACCCTGCTACTGGAACAGCCCTGCTACTGGAACAACCCTGCTACTGGAATTGGTGGAACGACCCTGCTACTGGAACAACCCTGCTACTGGAATTGGTGGAACGACCCTGCTACTGGAACAGCCCTGCTACTGGAAAGACCCTGCTACTGGAACAGCCCTGCTACTGGAACAACCCTGCTACTGGAACGACCCTGCTACTGGAACAACCCTGCTACTGGAACAGCCCTGCTACTGAAACACAATAATCTCTCTTTTCTCCTGAAGTCTACACCTTCACTGCTCTCTACAGCAACATCTGAAAGCTATAGGTTGGTAGAGGCATGGGCTAGCTAGAGGAAGTTAACGCCCCTCTTCCAGCACACTTTGGGTGGAAGTAGAGAGAATTGGTGACAAACGGCCTTTCTGATGATCATTGTTCACAGTTTATTCACGGTGGAATAACGCGATACAACATCACCACCGTGTGGTCGCATCTACTCCATTGCACCAGCAGAAAGACAGGAACGCGACGAACTGTGACGCAAATCACATGCGCAGCATTCGAACCGGATGAACGTCATCACAACTCGACTAACGTTCAATGTTTTCGAGTAAAAAAGCTTTCGACCTCCGAAACCGCCGCAAGAAAAAAACAAGTTTTAAACTATTTTTTTTGTGTAACTAACGAAATACTTTATTAAACTAATCACCGATAAAGAAATGAATAGTCGCCTACAGGAGATACGGGAAAAGCAGAAGCTGCGACGCCAGCTTCTAGCTCAACAGGTAGCTAGCTGTAGCTAAGCTAGTTAAACTAGCTGGGGAGCTAACATGCGTTGTCTTCTTGTTTTTGATTTTATTGATTTATTCCACCTTTATTTAACCAGGTCGGCCAGTTGAGAACACCTTTATTTAACCAGGTCGGCCAGTTGAGAACACCTTTATTTAACCAGGTCGGCCAGTTGAGAACACCTTTATTTAACCAGGTCGGCCAGTTGAGAACACCTTTATTTAACCAGGTCGGCCAGTTGAGAACACCTTTATTTAACCAGGTCGGCCAGTTGAGAACACCTTTATTTAACCAGGTCGGCCAGTTGAGAACACCTTTATTTAACCAGGTCGGCCAGTTGAGAACAAGTTCTCATTTACAACTGAAACCCCGACCAAGATAAAGCAAAGCAGTTCGACACATACTACAACACAGAGTTACACATAAACAAACATACAGTCAATAATACAGTAGAAAAACAAGTCTATATACAATGTGAGTAGAATGAGGTGAGATAAGGGGAGGTTACATGCTGGGCCACTAAAGCCTTTAGCCTGAGGGAAGAGACATCTATGTATCTAGCTACATAACTACCATACCTTGTGAGTTGACTAACATTTGTAGCTAATGTAAACAGTTAACGTTATGCTACGGTGTTTTTAACTGAATAGGATTAGGTCAACAGGTAACGTTAGCTATTAGCATGACTTAACATGTCATTGACCTAGCACATCGTCTAAAGTGAGCCTCTAGTTAGCTATTAACTTGTTAGTTAACAATCGTAGTTACTGTACATATTGTTATTTAGCTATTTTGTGGCAGTGAAGTGATGCCAATTGACCTTGATTGAGTTGAGTGGAAAAAGCTAAACGTATATTAGTTAACCAACGCATGATAGTTGACCAAGTATCTTTTATCAACTCATAATAGTTACGTTAGCTAGCTATTGTTCGTCCTAGACATTAGTTGCTGTTATGACGTCAGAGCATTTTGTGCGTATGATCGTAGCTAAGAGACGGATGGATTCTAGATGAACCATTATCTCTGTGCATTAGAGGCTTCTAGATGAACCATTATTTCTGTGCATTAGAGGCGTCTCTAACGTATGATTGTAGCTAAGAGACGGATGGCTTCTAGATGAACCATTATCTCTGTGCATTAGAGGCGTCTCTAACATATGATCGTAGCTAAGAGACGGATGGCTTCTAGATGAACCATTATCTCTGTGCATTAGAGGCGTCTCTAACATATGATTGTAGCTAAGAGACGGATGGCTTCTAGATGAACCATTATCTCTGTGCATTAGAGGCGTCTCTAACATATGATCGTAGCTAAGAGACGGATGGCTTCTAGATGAACCATTATCTCTGTGCATTAGAGGCGTCTCTAACATATGATTGTAGCTAAGAGACGGATGGCTTCTAGATGAACCATTATCTCTGTGCATTAGAGGCGTCTCTAACATATGATTGTAGCTAAGAGACGGATCGCTTCTAGATGAACCATTATCTCTGTGCATTAGAGGCGTCTCTAACATATGATTGTAGCTAAGAGACGGATGGCTTCTAGATGAACCATTATTTCTGTGCATTAGAGGCGTCTCTAACATATGATCGTAGCTAAGAGACGGATGGCTTCTAGATGAACCATTATCTCTGTGCATTAGAGGCGTCTCTAACATATGATTGTAGCTAAGAGACGGATCGCTTCTAGATGAACCATTATCTCTGTGCATTAGAGGCGTCTCTAACATATGATTGTAGCTAAGAGACGGATGGCTTCTAGATGAACCATTATTTCTGTGCATTAGAGGCGTCTCTAACATATGATCGTAGCTAAGAGACGGATGGCTTCTAGATGAACCATTATCTCTGTGCATTAGAGGCGTCTCTAACATATGATTGTAGCTAAGAGACGAATCGCTTCTAGATGAACCATTATCTCTGTGCATTAGGCGTCTCTAACGCCCAGAAAGATTCAAAATCCCATTATTACCCAGCTCTGCAACCGTTCATACCAAATATGGAGTGTCGCTGAACAACTGTCTTCATTTACTCCCGTTATGCCGGTGTGTATGTACACTAAACAAAAATAGAAATGCAACATGTAAAGTTTCATAACCTGAAATGATCTATAAGCACATACAGCATATTTCGCTCAACTTTTGTGCTCTAATTTGTCAACATCCCTGTTAGTGAGTGTTTCTCCTTTACCAAGAGAATCCATCCATCTGAAAGGTGTGGCATATCAAGAACCTGATTAAACAGCATGATCGTTACACAGGTGCACCTTGTGCTGGGGACAATAAAAAGCCACAAAATGCACAGATGTCTCAAGTTGAGGGAGTGTGCAATTGGTATTCTGACTGCAGGAATGTTCACCAGAGCTGTAGCCAGAGAATTTAATGTTAATTTCTCTACAATAAGCCGCCTCCAATGTCGTTTTAAAGAATTTGGCAATACGTCCAACCGGCATCACAACCGCAGATCACGTGTAACCATGCCAACCCAGGACCTCCACGTCCGGCTTCTTCACCTGCAGGATCATCTGAGACCTGAGCCACCTGGACAGCTGATGAAACTGAGGAGTATTTCTGGCTGTGATAAAGCCCTTTTGTGGGAAAAAAAAACATTCTGATTGGCTGGACCTGGCTCCCCAGTGGGTGGGCCTATGCCCTCCCAGGCCCACCCATGGCTGTGCCCCTGCCCAGTCATGTGACATCCATAGATTAGGGCCTAAGGAATTTATTTCAATTGATTGATATCCTTATATGAACTAACTCAGTAAAAATCATTGAAGTTGTTGCGTATATGCTTTGCGCGCCGCCCTACGGGACTCCCAATCACGGCCAGATGTGATGCCGCCCTACGGGACTCCCAATCACGGCCAGATGTGATGCCGCCTTACGGGACTCCCAATCACGGCCAGATGTGATGCAGCCTGGATTCAAACCAGGTACTGCAGTGATGCCTCTTGCACTGAGATGCAGTGTCTTAGACCACTGCACCATTCGGGAGCCCAGATTACACTGTTTCCATGAGGTGCCAAACAGGATTATTTTTTAGATTGCTCCCAAATGGCGCAGTGGTCTAAGGCACTGCATCTCAGTGCAGGTTGGAAGTTTACTACAGCTCAATACATTCTAGTTGGCACCTCATGTTTACCTCATTACTGCCTTGCAGGTTGGGAGTTTACTACAACTCAATACATTCTAGTTGGCACCTCATGTTTACCTCATTACTGCCATGCAGGTTGGGAGTTTACTCCAGCTCATTTATTTAGCCCTGTTTTGGAGGTACATACCGGCTATAACTGGAGTAAATAAAGGTCAGAGCAAATCTCCATATTTTGGTGAATCAACTCATTTATTTTGGTGAATCAACTCATGTATTTTGACATAACGCTTCCAGAGCTGGTGAATGGGAGTATTAGTCTGAGGGTTTTATTTTTACATTCCGCACAGATACTGGTTCAGCTTGTAGCTAATCTTCGTATCTAACTAACTTGTCTGGTCCTCTCCTAGTTGGGAGCAAAGAGTGACAGCTTTTAGCTAACATTACTAGTTAACTAACTTGTCTGGTCCTCTCCTAGTTGGGAGCAAAGAGTGATAGCTTTTAGCTAACATTACTAGTTAACTAACTTGTCTGGTCCTCTCCTAGTTGGGAGCAAAGAGGGATAGCTTTTAGCTAACATTACTAGTTAACTAACTTGTCTGGTCCTCTCCTAGTTGGGAGCAAAGAGTGATAGCTTTTAGCTAACATTACTAGTTAACTAACTTGTCGGGTCCTCTCCTAGTTGGGAGCAAAGAGTGATAACTTTTAGCTAACATTACTAGTTAACTAACTTGTCTGGTCCTCTCCAAGTTGGGAGCAAAGAGTGATAGCTTTTAGCTAACATTACTAGTTAACTAACTTGTCTGGTCCTCTCCTAGTTGGGAGCAAAGAGTGATAGCTTTTAGCTAACATTACTAGTTAACTAACTTGTCTGGTCCTCTCCTAGTTGGGAGCAAAGAGTGATAGCTTTTAGCTAACATTACTAGTTAACCAACTTGTCTGGTCCTCTCCTAGTTGGGAGCAAAGAGTGATAGCTTTTAGCTAACATTACTAGTTAACTAACTTGTCTGGTCCTCTCCTAGTTGGGAGCAAAGAGGGATAGCTTTTAGCTAACATTACTAGTTAACTAACTTGTCTGGTCCTCTCCTAGTTGGGAGCAAAGAGTGATAGCTTTTAGCTAACATTACTAGTTAACTAACTTGTCTGGTCCTCTCTTAGTTGGGAGCAAAGAGTGATAGCTTTTAGCTAACATTACTAGTTAACTAACTTGTCTGGTCCTCTCCTAGTTGGGAGCAAAGAGGGATAGCTTTTAGCTAACATTACTAGTTAACTAACTTGTCTGGTCCTCTCCTAGTTGGGAGCAAAGAGTGATAGCTTTTAGCTAACTTTACTAGTTAACTAACTTGTCTGGTCCTCTCTTAGTTGGGAGCAAAGAGTGATAGCTTTTAGCTAACATTACTAGTTAACTAACTTGTCTGGTCCTCTCCTAGTTGGGAGCAAAGAGGGATAGCTTTTAGCTAACATTACTAGTTAACTAACTTGTCTGGTCCTCTCCTAGTTGGGAGCAAAGAGTGATAGCTTTTAGCTAACTTTACTAGTTAACTAACTTGTCTGGTCCTCTCTTAGTTGGGAGCAAAGAGTGATAGCTTTTAGCTAACATTACTAGTTAACTAACTTGTCTGGTCCTCTCTTAGTTGGGAGCAAAGAGTGATAGCTTTTAGCTAACATTACTAGTTAACTAACTTGTTCGTTCCTGTCCTAGCTAACTAACTTGTCTGGTCCTCTCCTAGTTGGGAGCAAAGATTGATAGTTAACTAGTAATGTTAGCTAAAAGCTAACTTGTTCGTTCCTGTCCTAGCTAACGTTACTAGTTAACTAACTTGTTCGTTCCTGTCCCAGCTAACATTACTAGTTAACTAACTTGTTCGTTCCTGTCCTAGCTAACATTACTAGTTAACTAACTTGTTCGTTCCTGTCCTAGCTAACATTACTAGTTAACTAACTTGTTAGTTTCTGTCCTAGCTAACATTACTAGTTAACTAACTTGTTCGTTCCTGTCCTAGCTAACATTACTAGTTAACTAACTTGTTCGTTCCTGTCCTAGCTAACATTACTAGTTAACTAACTTGTCCGTTCCTGTCCTAGCTAACATTACTAGTTAACTAACTTGTCTGTTCCTGTCCTAGCTAACATTACTAGTTAACTAACTTGTCCGTTCCTCCCCTAACTAACTGGTCCGTTCCTCCCCTAGTTGGGAGCAGAGAGTGGGGACAGTATAGGCGCCGTTCCTCCCCTAACTAACTGGTCCGTTCCTCCCCTAGTTGGGAGCAGAGAGTGGGGACAGTATAGGCGCCGTTCCTCCCCTAACTAACTGGTCCGTTCCTCCCCTAGTTGGGAGCAGAGAGTGGGGACAGTATAGGCGCCGTTCCTCCCCTAACTAACTGGTCCGTTCCTCCCCTAGTTGGGAGCAGAGAGTGGGGACAGTATAGGCGCCGTTCCTCCCCTAACTAACTGGTCCGTTCCTCCCCTAGTTGGGAGCAGAGAGTGGGGACAGTATAGGCGCCGTTCCTCCCCTAACTAACTGGTCCGTTCCTCCCCTAGTTGGGAGCAGAGAGTGGGGACAGTATAGGCGCCGTTCCTCCCCTAACTAACTGGTCCGTTCCTCCCCTAGTTGGGAGCAGAGAGTGGGGACAGTATAGGCGCCGTTCCTCCCCTAACTAACTGGTCCGTTCCTCCCCTAGTTGGGAGCAGAGAGTGGGGACAGTATAGGCGCCGTTCCTCCCCTAACTAACTGGTCCGTTCCTCCCCTAGTTGGGAGCAGAGAGTGCTGACAGTATAGGCGCCGTTCTGAACAGCAAAGACGAACTGAAGGAGATTGAGGAGACCAGAGAGACATACAGGTACACACACACACACACACACAAACACACACACAGACTGCTGTTACAGGTATACACACACACAGACTACTGTCACAGGTATACACACACACAGACTACTGTCACAGGTATACACACACACTTCCAGCAATCATTGAGTGTTTCTCAATTCCTTGGGGACCCCAGGGGTGCGCACATTTTTGTTCCAGCCCAGCCCAATCACTTGGTTTAACTATTCCATAAATTGTGTACGTGTAGGGCATCGTTCGATGCTGCCGGGCCGAGCTCCAAGAGGAAGCCTCAGGTGGAGGGAGAGGACACAGAGGAGGACGTTGAGGAGCAGAAGGTAGGAACACACACACATCACTGAGAGGAACGTCTCTGTGAGAAAGACTGGATCACTGAGAGGAACGTCTCTGTGATAGACTGGATCACTGAGAGGAACGTCTCTGTGATAGACTTTGTCACTGAGAGGAACGTCTCTGTGATAGACTGGGTCACGGAGAGGAACGTTTCTGTTTCATTGTATGTGTTTGTTGTGTGCGTGTGCGTGTGCGCGTGTGTGTGTGTGTGTGTGTGTGTAGGAGGAGTTGGAGATGCAGCCGCCAGATGAGAGCAACCCTTATGAAGAGGTCTACAAGGACTCTACCACCTTCCTGAAGGTAACACACACACACCACATTTACACAAATACACACACACACACACACACCACATTTACACACATACACACACACCACATTTACACACACACACACACACCTCACACACACACACACACACACACACGCACACACACCTCTCACTACACACCACATACATGTCAACACTGTTGTTATAGGTTAACTGTCTGTCTGTATCAGGGTACCCAGAGTCTGAACTCCCATAATGATTACTGTCAACACTGTTGTTATAGGTTAACTGTCTGTCTGTCTGTCTGTATCAGGGTACCCAGAGTCTGAACTCCCATAATGATTACTGTCAACACTGTTGTTATAGGTTAACTGTCTGTCTGTCTGTATCAGGGTACCCAGAGTCTGAACTCCCATAATGACTACTGTCAACACTGTTGTTATAGGTTAACTGTCTGTCTGTCTGTATCAGGGTACCCAGAGTCTGAACCCCCATAATGATTACTGTCAACACTTTGTCGACACCGGACACCGACCACAGAACTTCATCAGAGACGTCGGTCAGTGTTTCTGTGTGTAATCTGTGTCTGTATGTAATCTGTGTGTGTAATCTGTGTCTGTGTGTCTAATCTGTGTGTAATCTGTGTGTGCGTGTAATCTGTGTTTGTGTGTAATCTGTGTGTGTGTGTTGTCTGTGTGTGTGCCACCACCTGTGTGTGTGTGTGTAATCTGTGTGTGTGTGTGTGTAATCTGTGTGTGTGTGTGTGTAATCTGTGTCTGTGTGTGTAATCTGTGTTTGTAATCTATGTGTTTCAGGTCTGGCAGACCGGTTTGAAGAGTATCCTAAACTCAGAGAGCTAATCAGACTGAAGGATGAACTGATCTCAACCACCAACACCCCCCCCATGTAGGTCCCAGTCATTTACCCCCCCCATGTAGGTCCCAGCCATTTAACCCCCCCCCCCATGTAGGTCCCAGCCATTTAACCCCCCCCCCCATGTAGGTCCCAGCCATTTAACCCCCCCCCCCCCCCCCCATGTAGGTCCCAGTCATTTAACCCCCCCATGTAGGTCCCAGTCATTTACCCCCCCCCCCATGTAGGTCCCTGTCATTTAACCCCCTCCCATGTAGGTCCCAGTCATTTACCCCCCCCCCCCATGTAGGTCCCAGTCATTTACCCCCCCCCCCCCCCCCCATGTAGATCCCAGTCATTTAACCCCCCCCCCCCCCCCCCCATGTAGGTCCCAGTCATTTAACCCCCCCCATGTAGGTCCCAGTCATTAACCCCCCCCCCCCATGTAGGGCCCAGTCTTTTAACCCCCCCCCATGTAGGTCCCAGTAATTTATCTCCCACCCCATGTAGGTCCCAGTCATTTAACCCCCCCCCCCCCCCCCCCATGTAGGTCCCAGTCATTTAACCCCCCCCATGTAGGTCCCAGTCATTTAACCCCCCCATATAGGTCCCAGTCATTTATCTCCCCCCCATGTAGGTCCCAGTCATTTAACCCCCCCCCCCTCCCATGTAGGTCCCAGTCATTTACCCCCCCATGTAGGTCCCAGTCATTTGACACCCCCCCTCCAATGTAGGTCCCAGTCATTTACCCCCCCCCCCCCCCTCCCATGTAGGTCCCAGTCATTTACCCCCCCATGTAGGTCCCAGTCATTTGACACCCCCCCTCCAATGTAGGTCCCAGTCATTTACCCCCCCCCCCCCCCCTCCCATGTAGGTCCCAGTCATTTAACCCCCCCATGTAGGTCCCAGTTATTAAAAATGACTCTGGATAGGAGAGTGTTAAATGACTCTGGATAGGAGAGTCTGTTAAATGACTCCCTGATAGGAGAGTCTGTTAAATGACTCTGGATAGGAGAGTATGTTAAATGACTCTGGATAGGAGAGTCTGTTAAATGACTCCCTGATAGGAGAGTCTGTTAAATGACTCCCTGATAGGAGAGTCTGTTAAATGACTCCCTGATAGGAGAGTCTGTTAAATGACTCCCTGATAGTAGCGTCTGTTAAATGACTCCCTGATAGGAGAGTCTGTTAAATGACTCCCTACTGTAGTGGCTCTGGATAAGAGAGTCTGTTAAATGACTCCCTGATAGGAGAGTCTGTTAAATGACTCCCTGATAGTAGCGTCTGTTAAATGACTCCCTGATAGGAGAGTCTGTTAAATGACTCCCTACTGTAGTGGCTCTGGATAAGAGAGTCTGTTAAATGACTCCCTGATAGGAGAGTCTGTTAAATGACTCCCTACTGTAGTGGCTCTGGATAAGAGAGTCTGTTAAATGACTCCCTGGTAGGAGAGTCTGTTAAATGACTCCCTACTATAGTGGCTCTGGATAAGAGAGTCTGTTAAATGACTCCCTACTGTAGTGGCTCTGGATAAGAGAGTCTGTTAAATGACTCCCTACTGTAGTGACTCTGGATAGGAGCCGTCTGCTAAATGACTTGCGTGTTAATGTAGGTATCTGCAGGCCGACCCAGAGCACTTTGACCTGCGTGATCTGAAGACTAAGTTTGATGTGATCCTGCTGGAGCCCCCGCTAGAGGAGTACTACAGAGAGTCAGGAATACCCCACACAGAACGCTACTGGAACTGGGACGATGTGAGTTACTGGGGGGGGCACTGGACCTGGGACGATGTGAGTTACTGGGGGGGGGGGGGGGGGGGGGGGGGGGGTTACTGGACCTGGGACGATGTGAGTTACTGGGGGGGGGGGGGGGGGGGTACTGGACCTGGGACGATGTGAGTTACTGAGGGGGGGGTACTGGAACTGGGATGATGTGAGCTACTGAGGGGGGGGGGTACTACTGGACCTGGGACGATGTGAGTTGCTGGGGGGGGTACTGGACCTGGGACGATGTGAGTTACTGGGGGGGGGGGGGTACTACAGAGAGTCAGGAATACCCCACACAGAACGCTACTGGAACTGGGACGATGTGAGTTACTGGGGGGGGGGGGTACTACAGAGAGTCAGGAATACCCCACACAGAACGCTACTGGAACTGGGACGATGTGAGTTACTGGGGGGGTACTGGACCTGGGACGATGTGAGTTACTGGGGGGGGTACTGGACCTGGGACGATGTGAGTTACTGAGGGGGGGGTACTACTGGACCTGGGACGATGTGAGTTACTGAGGGGGGGTACTACTGGACCTGGGACGATGTGAGTTACTGGGGGGGGTACTGGACCTGGGACGATGTGAGTTACTGGGGGGGGGGGGGGTACTACAGAGAGTCAGGAATACCCCACACAGAACGCTACTGGAACTGGGACGATGTGAGTTACTGGGGGGGTACTGGACCTGGGCGATGTGAGTTACTGGGGGGGGGGGGGGTACTGGACCTGGGACGATGTGAGTTACTGGGGGGGGGGGGGGGGGGGGGGTACTGGACCCGGGACGATGTGAGTTACTGGGGGGGGGGGGGGGGTACTACAGAGAGTCAGGAATACCCCACACAGAACGCTACTGGAACTGGGACGATGTGAGTTACTGGGGGGGTACTGGACCTGGGCGATGTGAGTTACTGGGGGGGAGGGTACTGGACCTGGGACGATGTCAGTTACTGGGGGGGGGGGTACTACAGAGAGTCAGGAATACCCCACACAGAACGCTACTGGAACTGGGACGATGTGAGTTACTGGGGGGGGGGGGGGGGGTACTATGGGAGGATGTGAGTTACTGGGGGGGGTACTACTGGACCTGGGACGATGTGAGTTACTGGGGGGGGGGGTACTGGACCTGGGAGGATGTGAGTTACTGGGGGGGGGGGTACTATGGGAGGATGTGAGTTACTGGGGGGGGTACTACTGGACCTGGGACGATGTGAGTTACTGGGGGGGGGGGGGGGGGTACTGGACCTGGGAGGATGTGAGTTACTGGGGGGGGTACTACTGGACCTGGGACGATGTGAGTTACTGGGGGGGGGGGGGGGGGTACTATGGGAGGATGTGAGTTACTGGGGGGGGTACTACTGGACCTGGGACGATGTGAGTTACTGGGGGGGGGGGGGGGGGTACTGGACCTGGGAGGATGTGAGTTACTGGGGGGGGGGGGGGGGGGGTACTATGTAATGAAGGTGAATTTATAATAATGAAGATATTTAATAGAAGCATTGTTTAATAAATTAAGCTTTCTGTTGATTTCTCTCATCTCTCCCCCCTCTTCTCTCCTCCCTTCTCTCCTCCCCCTTCTCTCCCCCTTCTCTCTCTTCTCTCCTCCTCCCCCATCTTCTCTCCCCCCTCTTCTCTCCTCCCTTCTCCTTCTCTCCTCCCCCTTCTCTCCCCCTTCTCTCTCTTCTCTCCTCCTCCCCCCTCTTCTCTCCTCCCTTCTCTCCTCCCCCCTCTTCTTTCCTCCCTTCTCTCCTCCCCCTTCTCTCCCCCTTCTCTCTCTTCTCTTCTCCTCCCCCCTCTTCTCTCCCCCTTCTCTCCCCCTCCCCCCTCTTCTCTCCCCCTTCTCTCCTCCCTTCTCCTTCTCTCCTCCATTCTCCTTCTCTCCTCCCCCTCCTCTCTCTCCCCTCCCCCTCCTCTCTCTCCCTCTTCTTCTCTCCCTCTAGATTATGAAGCTGGAGATAGAGGAGATATCAGCCCTGCGTTCCTTTGTCTTTCTCTGGTGTGGATCAGGAGAGGGACTGGACCTGGGGAGAATGGTATTATACACAGAGAGAAGGACCTGGGGAGAATGGTATTATACACAGAGAGGGACTGGACCTGGGGAGAATGGTATTATACACAGAGAGAGGGACTGGACCTGGGGAGAATGGTATTATACACAGAGAGGGACCTGGGGAGAATGGTATTATACACAGAGAGGGACTGGACCTGGGGAGAATGGTATTATACACAGAGAGAGGGACTGGACCTGGGGAGAATGGTATTATACACAGAGAGGGACCTGGGGAGAATGGTATTATACACAGAGAGAGGGACCTGGGGAGAATGGTATTATACACAGAGAGAGGGACTGGACCTGGGGAGAATGGTATTATACACAGAGAGAGGGACCTGGGGAGAATGGTATTATACACAGAGAGAGGGACTGGACCTGGGGAGAATGGTATTATACACAGAGAGAGGGACCTGGGGAGAATGGTATTATACACAGAGAGAGGGACCTGGGGAGAATGGTATTATACACAGAGAGGGACCTGGGGAGAATGGTATTATACACAGAGAGAGGGACTGGACCTGGGGAGAATGGTATTATACACAGAGAGAGGGACCTGGGGAGAATGGTATTATACACAGAGAGAGGGACCTGGGGAGAATGGTATTATACACAGAGAGAGGGACTGGACCTGTGGAGAATGGTATTATACACAGAGAGAGGGACTGGACCTGGGGAGAATGGTATTATACACAGAGAGAGGGACCTGGGGAGAATGGTATTATACACAGAGAGAGGGACCTGGGGAGAATGGTATTATACACAGAGAGAGAGGGACCTGGGGAGAATGGTATTATACACAGAGAGAGAGGGACCTGGGGAGAATGGTATTATACACAGAGAGAGGGACTGGACCTGGGGAGAATGGTATTATACACAGAGAGAGGGACTGGACCTGGGGAGAATGGTATTATACACAGAGGGCCTGGACCTGGGGAGAATGGTATTATACACAGAGAGGGACTGGACCTGGGGAGAATGTTATTATATACAGAGAGAGGGACCTGGGGAGAATGGTATTATACACAGAGAGGGGGACCTGGGGAGAATGGTATTATACACAGAGAGGGACTGGACCTGGGGAGAATGGTATTATACACAGAGAGGGACTGGACCTGGGGAGAATGGTATTATACACAGAGAGAGGGACCTGGGGAGAATGGTATTATACACAGAGAGAGGGACCTGGGGAGAATGGTATTATACACAGAGAGGGCCTGGACCTGGGGAGAATGGTATTATACACAGAGAGGGACTGGACCTGTGGAGAATGGTATTATACACAGAGAGGGACTGGACCTGGGGAGAATGTTATTATATACAGAGAGAGGGACCTGGGGAGAATGGTATTATACACAGAGAGGGGGACCTGGGGAGAATGGTATTATACACAGAGAGGGACTGGACCTGGGGAGAATGGTATTATACACAGAGAGGGACTGGACCTGGGGAGAATGGTATTATACACATAGAGAGAGGGACCTGGGGAGAATGGTATTATACACAGAGAGAGGGACCTGGGGAGAATGGTATTATACACAGAGAGAGGGACCTGGGGAGAATGGTATTATACACAGAGAGAGGGACCTGGGGAGAATGGTATTATACACAGAGAGAGGGACCTGGGGAGAATGGTATTATACACAGAGAGGGACTGGACCTGGGGAGAATGGTATTATACACAGAGAGGGACTGGACCTGGTGAGAATGGTATTATACACAGAGAGAGGGACCTGGGGAGAATGGTATTATACACAGAGAGGGACTGGACCTGGGGAGAATGGTATTATACACAGAGAGAGGGACTGGACCTGGTGAGAATGGTATTATACACAGAGAGAGGGACCTGGGGAGAATGGTATTATACACAGAGAGGGACTGGACCTGGGGAGAATGGTATTATACACAGAGAGAGGGACCTGGGGAGAATGGTATTATACACAGAGAGAGGGACCTGGGGAGAATGGTATTATACACAGAGAGAGGGACTGGACCTGGGGAGAATGGTATTATACACAGAGAGAGGGACTGGACCTGGGGAGAATGGTATTATACACAGAGAGAGGGACCTGGGGAGAATTGTATTATACACAGAGAGAGGGACCTGGGGAGAATGGTATTATACACAGAGAGAGGGACCTGTGGAGAATGGTATTATACACAGAGAGAGGGACTGGACCTGTGGAGAATTGTATTATACACAGAGAGAGGGACTGGACCTGGGGAGAATGGTATTATACACAGAGAGAGGGACCTGGGGAGAATGGTTTTATACACAGAGAGAGGGACCTGGGGAGAATGGTATTATACACAGAGAGAGGGACTGGACCTGGGGAGAATGGTATTATACACAGAGAGAGGGACCTGGGGAGAATGGTATTATACACAGAGAGAGGGACTGGACCTGGGGAGAATGGTATTATACACAGAGAGAGGGACTGGACCTGTGGAGAATGGTATTATACACAGAGAGGGGGACCTGGGGAGAATGGTATTATACACAGAGAGGGGGACCTGGGGAGAATGGTATTATACACAGAGAGAGGGACTGGACCTGTGGAGAATGGTATTATACACAGAGAGGGACCTGGGGAGAATGGTATTATACACAGAGAGAGGGACCTGGGGAGAATGGTATTATACACAGAGAGAGGGACTGGACCTGGGGAGAATGGTATTATACACAGAGAGGGGGACCTGGGGAGAATGGTATTATACACAGAGAGGGGGACCTGGGGAGAATGGTATTATACACAGAGAGGGGGACCTGGGGAGAATGGTATTATACACAGAGAGGGGGACCTGGGGAGAATGGTATTATACACAGAGAGGGGGACCTGGGGAGAATGGTATTATACACAGAGAGAGGGACTGGACCTGGGGAGAATGGTATTATACACAGAGAGAGGGACTGGACCTGGGGAGAATGGTATTATACACAGAGAGAGGGACCTGGGGAGAATGGTATTATACACAGAGAGAGGGACTGGACCTGGGGAGAATGGTATTATACACAGAGAGAGGGACTGGACCTGTGGAGAATGGTATTATACACAGAGAGGGGGACCTGGGGAGAATGGTATTATACACAGAGAGGGGGACCTGGGGAGAATGGTATTATACACAGAGAGGGGGACCTGGGGAGAATGGTATTATACACAGAGAGAGGGACCTGGGGAGAATGGTATTATACACAGAGAGGGGGACCTGGGGAGAATGGTATTATACACAGAGAGAGGGACCTGGGGAGAATGGTATTATACACAGAGAGGGGGACCTGGGGAGAATGGTATTATACACAGAGAGAGGGACCTGGGGAGAATGGTATTATACACAGAGAGAGGGACCTGGGGAGAATGGTATTATACACCGAGAGAAGGACCTGGGGAGAATGGAATCATTTAAAAACATGCCTCCATGCCTCCTCTCTTCCCTCTCTCTTCTCTCTCCCTCCCTCCTATCCCCCTCTCCCCCTCCTCTCCCTCCTCCCCCCTCTCCCTCCTCCACAGTGTCTGAGAAAGTGGGGTTTCAGGCGTTGTGAGGATATCTGTTGGATCAAAACCAACAAGAACAACCCTGGAAAGACCAAAACCCTCGACCCTAAAGCTGTGTTTCAGAGAACCAAGGTAACACACACCATGACACACACACACACCATGACACACACACACACACCATGACACACACACCATGACACACACACACACACACCATGACACACACACACCATGACACACACACACACACACCATGACACACACACACCATGACACACACACACACACACACCATGACACACACACCATGACACACACACACACACACCATGACACACACACACCATGACACACACACACACCATGACACACACACCATGACACACACCAGCGACACCAACACACAAACAGTCTCATGCACAATTTACAAAAATGTACCATGATTTCTCCCCTTCTTACTTCCCCCCTTCCCCCTCCCTCCCCCTCTCCACTCTCCTCCCTCCCTCTCTCCCCCCCCCCCTAGGAACACTGTCTAATGGGTATTAAGGGAACAGTCCGGAGGTCGACAGATGGGGATTTCATCCACGCCAACGTGGATATCGACCTGATTATTACCGAGGAGCCTGAGATCGGGAACGTGGAGAAGCCAGTGGAGATATTTCATATTATAGAACACTTCTGTCTGGGGAGACGAAGACTACACCTGTTTGGACGAGACTCTACCATCAGACCAGGTGGGTCAACAGACCAGGTGGGTCCTCAGACCAGGTGGGGCATCAGACCAGGTGGGGCATCAGACCAGGTGGGTCAACAGACCAGGTGGGGCATCAGACCAGGTGGGTCCTCAGACCAGGTGGGTCAACAGACCAGGTGGGTCATCAGACCAGGTGGGTCATCAGACCAGGTGGGTCCTCAGACCAGGTGGGTCATTAGACCAGGTGGGTCATCAGACCAGGTAGGTCATCAGACCAGGTGACATCATTCATTCCTATGTGAAGACTCAATAGCACACTGAAGCCAGATAAGATGGCGTCTCATGGAGACACGAGCAGTTCCACCCACTCCAGGAAGTGACGCTGCGGACTAGCTCAGTGCTGCCCCCTCTCGTTGACTAGCTCAGTGCTGCCCCCTCTCGTTGACTAGCTCAGTGCTGCCCCCTCTCGTTGACTAGCTCAGTGCTGCCCCCTCTCGTTGACTAGCTCAGTGCTGCCCCCTCTCGTTGACTAGCTCAGTGCTGCCCCCTCTCGTTGACTAGCTCAGTGCTGCCACCTCTCGTTGACTAGCTCAGTGCTGCCCCCTCTCGTTGACTAGCTCAGTGCTGCCCCCTCTCGTTGACTAGCTCAGTGCTGCCCCCTCTCGTTGACTAACTCAGTGCTGCCCCCTCTCGTTGACTAACTCTAGTTGAAGGCTGACCGGGGTACTGCAGGCTAGCCCAGTGCTGCCCCCTCTCGTTGATTAACTCTAGTTGAAAGCTGACCGGGGTACTGCAGGCTAGCTCAGTGCTGCCCCCTCTCGTTGACTAGCTCAGTGCTGCCCCCTCTCGTTGACTAACTCTAGTTGAAAGCTGACCGGGGTACTGCAGGCTAGCTCAGTGCTGCCCCCTCTCGTTGACTAGCTCAGTGCTGCCCCCTCTCGTTGACTAGCTCAGTGCTGCCCACTCTCGTTGACTGGCTCAGTGCTGCCCCCTCTCGTTGACTAGCTCAGTGTTGCCCCCTCTCATTGACTAACTCTAGTTGAAGGCTGCCTGGGGTACTGCAGGCTAGCTCAGTGCTGCCCCCTCTCGTTGACTAGCTCAGTGATGCCCCCTTTCGTTGACTAGCTCAGTGCTGCCCCCTCTCGTTGACTAGCTCAGTGCTGCCCCCTCTCGTTGACTAGCTCAGTGCTGCCCCCTCTCGTTGACTAACTCTAGTTGAAGGCTGACTGGGGTACTGCAGGCTAGCTCAGTGCTGCCCCCTCTCGTTGACTAACTCTAGTTGAAAGCTGACTGGGGTACTGCAGGCTAGCTCAGTGCTGCCCCCTCTCGTTGACTAGCTCAGTGCTGCCCACTCTCGTTGACTAGCTCAGTGCTGCCCCCTCTCGTTGACTAGCTCAGTGCTGCCCCCTCTCGTTGACTATCTCTAGTTGAAGGCTGACTGGGGTACTGCAGACTAGCTCATTGCTGCCCCCTCTCGTTGACTAGCTCAGTGCTGCCCCCCTCTCGTTGACTAGCTCAGTGCTGCCCCCCTCTCGTTGACTAGCTCAGTGCTGCCCCCTCTCGTTGACTAGCTCAGTGCTGCCCCCTCTCGTTGACTAACTCTAGTTGAAGGCTGACCGGGGTACTGCAGGCTAGCTCAGTGCTGCCCCCTCTCGTTGATTAACTCTAGTTGAAGGCTGACTGGGGTACTGCAGGCTAGCTCAGTGCTGCCCCCTCTCGTTGACTAACTCAGTGCTGCCCCCTCTCTTTGACTAGCTCAGTGCTGCCCCCTCTCGTTGATTAACTCTAGTTGAAGGCTGACTGGGGTACTGCAGGCTAGCTCAGTGCTGCCCCCTCTCGTTGACTAACTCAGTGCTGCCCCCTCTCGTTGACTAGCTCAGTGCTGCCCCCTCTCGTTGATTAACTCTAGTTGAAGGCTGACTGGGGTACTGCAGGCTAGCTCAGTGCTGCCCCCTCTCGTTGACTAGCTCAGTGCTGCCCCCTCTCGTTGACTATCTCTAGTTGAAGGCTGACTGGGGTACTGCAGACTAGCTCATTGCTGCCCCCTCTCGTTGACTAGCTCAGTGCTGCCCCCCTCTCGTTGACTAGCTCAGTGCTGCCCCCCTCTCGTTGACTAGCTCAGTGCTGCCCCCTCTCGTTGACTAGCTCAGTGCTGCCCCCTCTCTTCAACTCTAGTTGAAGGCTGACCAGGGTACTGCAGGCTAGCTCAGTGCTGCCCCCTCTCGTTGATTAACTCTAGTTGAAGGCTGACTGGGGTACTGCAGGCTAGCTCAGTGCTGCCCCCTCTCGTTGACTAACTCAGTGCTGCCCCCTCTCGTTGACTAGCTCAGTGCTGCCCCCTCTCGTTGATTAACTCTAGTTGAAGGCTGACCGGGGTACTGCAGGCTAGCTCAGTGCTGCCCCCTCTCGTTGACTAGCTCAGTGCTGCCCCCTCTCGTTGACTAGCTCAGTGCTGCCCCCTCTCGTTGACTAACTCTTGTTGAAGGCTGACCGGGGTACTGCAGGCTAGCTCAGTGCTGCCCCCTCTCGTTGATTAACTCTAGTTGAAGGCTGACCGGGGTACTGCAGGCTAGCTCAGTGCTGCCCCCTCTCGTTGATTAACTCTAGTTGAAGGCTGACCGGGGTACTGCAGCATGTCATTACAACTCCTTCTGTGTGCATTTTAAAAAGTAATCGGTGCAAAGACATACACGTGGTGTTGTTAGAAGTCATGATTGTCTTCAAATCTTTATTTTATTTAGTTCACCATGAAGATTGACATTTTTTTCATTCACTTATAATTGGGGGATCCTGTTTTCTTGCTAACAATGCCTGCAGTACCACGGTCGGCTTTGAACTAGCGTGTCTTCAACGGGAGAGTCGTTCTCTCCTGGATCACACACACGCGGAATCGAGAGGAAATCAGGAATCCTCTGAATCGAGAGGGAATCAGGAATACTCTGAATCGAGAGAAAATCAGGAATCCTCTGAATCGGCAGGAAATCAGGAATCCTCTGAATTGAGAGGGAATCAGGAATCCTCTGAATCGGCAGGAAATCAGGAATCCTCTGAATTGAGAGGGAATCAGGAATCCTCTGAATCGAGAGGAAATCAGGAATCCTCTGAATCGGCAGGAAATCAGGAATCCTCTGAATTGAGAGGGAATCGGCAGGAAATCAGGAATCCTCTGAATTGAGAGGGAATCGGCAGGAAATCAGGAATCCTCTGAATCGGCAGGAAATCAGGAATCCTCTGAATTGAGAGGGAATCGGCAGGAAATCAGGAATCCTCCATGATTTCAGAGGAGAAAAAAATTAACCCTGATTCAGATAGAGGACTGGAGGATGATTGTAGCCTTCTAGATTTGTTCAGGTTGTGGTCCATTTATTTAGGTTAAATGTATCTCTCTCTCTCTCTCTCTCTCTCTCTCTCCCCTCTTTCGCCCCCCCCCCCTCTCTCTCCCTCCTCTCTCCCCCTCTCTCCCCCTCTCTCTCCTCTCTCCCCCTCTCTCCCCCTCTCTCTCCTCTCTCCCCCTCTCTCTCCCTCCTCTCCTCTCTCCCCTATCTCCTCCCCTCTCTATCTATCTTCTCCTCTCTCTCTCTCTCTTCAGGGTGGTTGACAGTAGGTCCTACTCTGACCAACAGTAACTTCAACTCAGAGTCTTACTCCTCCCACTTCTCAATCACACAGTCTCACCTCTCAGGTAGGTCCTTAATCACACACACACACACACACACACACACACACACACACACACACACACACACACACACACACACACATACACACACACACCTCAATCTGTCTTGTCTGTTCTCTCTCTCCTCTCCTCCATCTCTTCTCATCTCTTCCTCCTCTCTCTCCTCCATCTAATCTCTCCTCCATCTCTTATCTCTCTCTCCTCTCCCTCTCCTTCATCTCTCTTCTCCCTCTCCTTCATCTCTCTCCTCTCCTCCATCTCTTCTCTCTCTCCCTCTCCTCCATCTCTTCTCTCTCCTCCATCTTCTCTCTCTCCTCCATCTCCTCTCTCGCCTCCATCTCATCTCTCTTCTCCCTCTCCTCCATCTCTCTCTCCTCTCTTCCATCTCATCTCTCTCTCCTCTCTCTCTCCTCCATCTCATCTCTCTTCTCCCTCCTCCATCTCTCTCTCCTCTCTCTCTCCTCCATCTCTTCTTCTCTGGTCTAATCCCTCTGTTCTCTCCTCTCTCTCCTCCATCTCTTCTTCTCTGGTCTAATCCCTCTGTTCTCTCCTCTCTCTCCTCCATCTCTTCTTCTCTGGTCTAATCCCTCTGTTCTCTCCTCTCTCTCCTCCATCTCTTCTTCTCTGGTCTAATCCCTCTGTTCTCTCCTCTTGATGTGTCCTCCAGGCTGTACGGAGGAGATAGAACGTCTGCGACCCAAGTCACCTCCCTCCAAGCTGAAGTCAGACCGTGGAGGGGGGTCATCCCGTGGAGGGCGGGGGGGTCCTAATGCCGGCCGGGGGGGGGACAGGGGCCGGGAGAGGAACAGGTCCTTTAGAGGGGACAGGGGAGGGTTCAGAGGGCGGGGGGGTCCACACCGCGGGTTCCCACCTCGCTAGGACGGGCAGACAGATTATACTGAGAGGTGGTCGGACACTCATATTCTGTACCCTCTTCCAGAAGTGTCCACTCCTTCTCTCCTCGTGATTGGTTGGTGCACCTGTCCGGTCCTTTTAAATCCACGAGGGGATTTACACACCTCTCCAGTCTCTCTCTCACACACACACACACACCACCAACCTCTCTCACACACACCTATCTAGATGGTTGTAAAATAGTCTTCTGATCCTTAGATTAATAATAGACATGTTTTTATGAATGTTGTTTTTTTTTACCTTCTAATAAAACATCAGAACCATTGATATGTCTGGAGTGGGTTTAATCTACCAGAACCACTGATATGTCTGGAGTGGGTTTAATCTACCAGAACCACTTATATGTCTGGAGTGGGTTTAATCTACCAGAACATCATCAGAACCATTGATATGTCTGGAGTGGGTTTAATCTACCAGAACCACTGATATGTCTGGAGTGGGTTTAATCTACCAGAACCACTGATATGTCTGGAGTGGGTTTAATCTACCAGAACATCATCAGAACCATTGATATGTCTGGAGTGGGTTTAATCTACCAGAACATCATCAGAACCATTGATATGTCTGGAGTGGGTTTAATCTACCAGAACCACTGATATGTCTGGAGTGGGTTTAATCTACCAGAACCACTGATATGTCTGGAGTGGGTTTAATCTACCAGAACCACTGATATGTCTGGAGTGGGTTTAATCTACCAGAACATCATCAGAACCATTGATATGTCTGGAGTGGGTTTAATCTACCAGAACATCATCAGAACCATTGATATGTCTGGAGTGGGTTTAATCTACCAGAACCACTGATATGTCTGGAGTGGGTTTAATCTACCAGAACCACTGATATGTCTGGAGTGGGTTTAATCTACCAGAACATCATCAGAACCACTGATATGTCTGGAGTGGGTTTAATCTACCAGAACCACTGATATGTCTGGAGTGGTTTAATCTACCAGAACATCATCAGAACCATTGATATGTCTGGAGTGGGTTTAATCTACCAGAACCACTGATATGTCTGGAGTGGTTTAATCTACCAGAACATCATCAGAACCATTGATATGTCTGGAGTGGGTTTAATCTACCAGAACCACTGATATGTCTGGAGTGGGTTTAATCTACCAGAACATCATCAGAACCATTGATATGTCTGGAGTGGTTTAATCTACCAGAACCACTGATATGTCTGGAGTGGGTTTAATCTACCAGAACATCATCAGAACCACTGAAATGTCTGGAGTGGGTTTAATCTACCAGAACATCATCAGAACCATTGATGTGTCTGGAGTGGGTTTAATCTACCAGAACCACTGATATGTCTGGAGTGGGTTTAATCTACCAGAACCACTGATATGTCTGGAGTGGGTTTAATCTACCAGAACCATTGATATGTCTGGAGTGGGTTTAATCTACCAGAACATCATCAGAACCACTGATATGTCTGGAGTGGGTTTAATCTACCAGAACCACTGATATGTCTGGAGTGGGTTTAATCTACCAGAACATCATCAGAACCATTGATATGTCTGGAGTGGGTTTAATCTACCAGAACCATTGATATGTCTGGAGTGGGTTTAATCTACCAGAATATCATCAGAACCATTGATATGTCTGGAGTGGGTTTAATCTACCAGAACCACTGATATGTCTGGAGTGGTTTAATCTACCAGAACATCATCAGAACCACTGATATGTCTGGAGTGGGTTTAATCTACCAGAACCACTGATATGTCTGGAGTGGGTTTAATCTACCAGAACCATTGATATGTCTGGAGTGGTTTAATCTACCAGAACATCATCAGAACCACTGATATGTCTGGAGTGGGTTTAATCTACCAGAACATCATCAGAACCATTGATATGTCTGGAGTGGGTTTAATCTACCAGAACCACTGATATGTCTGGAGTGGTTTAATCTACCAGAACATCATCAGAACCATTGATATGTCTGGAGTGGGTTTAATCTACCAGAACCATTGATATGTCTGGAGTGGGTTTAATCTACCAGAACCACTGATATGTCTGGAGTGGGTTTAATCTACCAGAACCATTGATATGTCTGGAGTGGGTTTAATCTACCAGAACCACTGATATGTCTGGAGTGGGTTTAATCTACCAGAACCACTGATATGTCTGGAGTGGGTTTAATCTACCAGAACATCATCAGAACCATTGATATGTCTGGAGTGGGTTTAATCTACCAGAACCACTGATATGTCTGGAGTGGTTTAATCTACCAGAACCACTGATATGTCTGGAGTGGGTTTAATCTACCAGAACATCATCAGAACCACTGATATGTCTGGAGTGGGTTTAATCTACCAGAACCACTGATATGTCTGGAGTGGGTTTAATCTACCAGAACATCATCAGAACCATTGATATGTCTGGAGTGGGTTTAATCTACCAGAACATCATCAGAACCATTGATATGTCTGGAGTGGGTTTAATCTACCAGAACCACTGATATGTCTGGAGTGGGTTTAATCTACCAGAACATCATCAGAACCATTGATATGTCTGGAGTGGGTTTAATCTACCAGAACCACTGATATGTCTGGAGTGGGTTTAATCTACCAGAACATCATCAGAACCATTGATATGTCTGGAGTGGGTTTAATCTACCAGAACATCATCAGAACCATTGATATTTTATTTATTTATTTATTTATTTTACCTTTATTTAACCAGGTAGGCAAGTTGAGAACAAGTTCTCATTTACAATTGCGACCTGGCCAAGATAAAGCAAAGCAGTTCGACAGATACAACAACACAGAGTTACACATGGAGTAAAACAAACATACAGTCAATAATAAAGTATAAACAAGTCTATATACAATGTGAGCAAATGAGGTGAGAAGGGAGGTAAAGGCAAAAAAAGGCCTTGGTGGCAAGGTAAATACAATATAGCAAGTAAAACACTGGAATGGTAGTTTTGCAATGGAAGAATGTGCAAAGTAGAAATAAAAATAATGGGGTGCAAAGGAGCAAAATAAATACATAAATTAAATACAGTTGGGAAAGAGGTAGTTGATAGGGCTAAATTATATGTGGGCTATGTACAGGTGCAGTAATCTGTGAGCTGCTCTGACAGTTGGTGCTTAAAGCTAGTGAGGGAGATAAGAGTTTCCAGTTTCAGAGATTTTTGTAGTTCGTTCCAGTCATTGGCAGCAGAGAACTGGAAAGAGAGGCGGCCAAAGAAAGAATTGGTTTTGGGGGTGACTAGAGAGATATACCTGCTGGAGCGTGTGCTACAGGTGGGAGATGCTATGGTGACCAGCGAGCTGAGATAAGGGGGGACTTTACCTAGCAGGGTCTTGTAGATGACATGGAGCCAGTGGGTTTGGCGACGAGTATGAAGCGAGGGCCAGCCAACGAGAGCGTACAGGTCGCAATGGTGGGTAGTGTATGGGGCTTTGGTGACAAAACGGATTGCACTGTGATAGACTGCATCCAGTTTGTTGAGTAGGGTATTGGAGGCTATTTTGTAAATTACATCGCCAAAGTCGAGGATTGGTAGGATGGTCAGTTTTACAAGGGTATGTTTGGCAGCATGAGTGAAGGATGCTTTGTTGCGAAATAGGAAGCCAATTCTAGATTTAACTTTGGATTGGAGATGTTTGATATGGGTCTGGAAGGAGAGTTTACAGTCTAACCAGACACCTAAGTATTTGTAGTTGTCCACGTATTCTAAGTCAGAGCCGTCCAGAGTAGTGATGTTGGACAGGCGGGTAGGTGCAGGTAGTGATCGGTTGAAGAGCATGCATTTAGTTTTACTTGTATTTAAGAGCAGTTGGAGGCCACGGAAGGAGAGTTGTATGGCATTGAAGCTTGCCTGGAGGGTTGTTAACACAGTGTCCAAAGAAGGGCCGGAAGTATACAGAATGGTGTCGTCTGCGTAGAGGTGGATCAGAGACTCACCAGCAGCAAGAGCGACCTCATTGATGTATACAGAGAAGAGAGTCGGTCCAAGAATTGAACCCTGTGGCACCCCCATAGAGACTGCCAGAGGTCCGGACAACAGACCCTCAGATTTGACACACTGAACTCTATCAGAGAAGTAGTTGGTGAACCAGGCGAGGCAATCATTTGAGAAACCAAGGCTGTTGAGTCTGCCGATGAGGATGTGGTGATTGACAGAGTCGAAAGCCTTGGCCAGATCAATGAATACGGCTGCACAGTAATGTTTCTTATCGATGGCGGTTAAGATATCGTTTAGGACCTTGAGCGTGGCTGAGGTGCACCCATGACCAGCTCTGAAACCAGATTGCATAGCAGAGAAGGTATGGTGAGATTCAAAATGGTCGGTAATCTGTTTGTTGACTTGGCTTTCGAAGACCTTAGAAAGGCATGGTAGGATAGATATAGGTCTGTAGCAGTTTGGGTCAAGAGTGTCCCCCCCTTTGAAGAGGGGGATGACCGCAGCTGCTTTCCAATCTTTGGGAATCTCAGACGACACGAAAGAGAGGTTGAACAGGCTAGTAATAGGGGTGGCAACAATTTCGGCAGATAATTTTAGAAAGAAAGGGTCCAGATTGTCTAGCCCGGCTGATTTGTAGGGGTCCAGATTTTGCAGCTCTTTCAGAACATCAGCTGAATGGATTTGGGAGAAGGAGAAATGGGGAAGGCTTGGGCGAGTTGCTGTTGGGGGTGCAGTGCTGTTGACAGGGGTAGGAGTAGCCAGGTGGAAAGCATGGCCAGCAGTAGAAAAATGCTTATTGAAATTTTCAATTATGGTGGATTTATCAGTGGTGACAGTGTTTCCTATCTTCAGTGCAGTGGGCAGCTGGGAGGAGGTGTTCTTATTCTCCATGGACTTTACAGTGTCCCAGAACTTTTTTGAGTTAGTGTTGCAAGAAGCAAATTTCTGCTTGAAAAAGCTAGCCTTGGCTTTTCTAACTGCCTGTGTATAATGGTTTCTAGCTTCCCTGAACAGCTGCATATCACGGGGGCTGTTCGATGCTAATGCAGAACGCCATAGGACGTTTTTGTGTTGATTAAGGGCAGTCAGGTCTGGGGAGAACCAAGGGCTATATCTGTTCCTGGTTCTAAATTTCTTGAATGGGGCATGTTTATTTAAGATGGTTAGGAAGGCATTTTTAAAAAATATCCAGGCATCCTCTACTGACGGGATGAGGTCAATATCCTTCCAGGATACCCCAGCCAGGTCGATTAGAAAGGCCTGCTCGCTGAAGTGTTTCAGGGAGCGTTTTACAGTGATGAGAGGAGGTCGTTTGACCGCTGACCCATTACGGATGCAGGCAATGAGGCAGTGATCGCTGAGATCTTGGTTGAAGACAGCAGAGGTGTATTTAGAGGGGAAGTTGGTTAGGATGATATCTATGAGGGTGCCCGTGTTTAAGGCTTTGGGGAGGTACCTTGTAGGTTCATTGATAATTTGTGTGAGATTGAGGGCATCAAGTTTAGATTGTAGGATGGCTGGGGTGTTAAGCATGTTCCAGTTTAGGTCGCCTAGCAGCACGAGCTCTGAAGATAGATGGGGGGCAATCAGTTCACATATGGTGTCCAGAGCACAGCTGGGGGCAGAGGGTGGTCTATAGCAGGCGGCAACGGTGAGAGACTTGTTTTTAGAAAGGTGGATTTTTAAAAGTAGAAGTTCAAATTGTTTGGGTACAGACCTGGATAGTAGGACAGAACTCTGCAGGCTATCTTTGCAGTAAATTGCAACACCGCCCCCTTTGGCAGTTCTATCTTGTCTGAAAATGTTGTAGTTTGGAATTAAAATGTCTGAATTTTTGGTGGTCTTCCTAAGCCAGGATTCAGACACAGCTAGAACATCCGGGTTGGCAGAGTGTGCTAAAGCAGTGAAAAGAACAAACTTAGGGAGGAGGCTTCTAATGTTAACATGCATGAAACCAAGGCTATTACGGTTACAGAAGTCGTCAAAAGAGAGCGCCTGGGGAATAGGAGTGGAGCTAGGCACTGCAGGGCCTGGATTCACCTCTACATCGCCAGAGGAACATAGGAGGAGTAGAATAAGGGTGCGACTGAAAGCAATAAGAATTGGTCGTCTAGAACGTCTGGAACAGAGAGTAAATGGAGGTTTCTGGGGGCGATAAAATAGCATCAAGGTATAATGTACAGACAAAGGTAAGGTAGGATGTGAATACAGTGGAGGTAAACCTAGGTATTGAGTGATGAAGAGAGAGATATTGTCTCTAGAAACATCATTGAAACCAGGAGATGTCATTGCATATGTGGGTGGTGGAACTAATAGGTTGGATAAGGTATAGTGAGCAGGACTAGAGGCTCTACAGTGAAATAAGCCAATAAACACTAACCAGAACAGCAATGGACAAGACATATTGACATTAAGGAGAGGCATGCTTAGTCGAGTGATCAAAAGGGTCCAGTGAGTGGAGAGGTTGGTTTAGGGTCACGGCGATTTAGACAGCTAGCCAAGCCAACCGGTAGCAAGCTAGCATAGGATGGAGTCTGTTGTTAGCCACCTCTTGCGTTCGGTCAGTAGATTAGTGGGGTTCCGTGTGGTAGAGGGGATTAATCCAAATCACACAACAACAAAAATAAGAACAATAGATATAGTTATAGAGGCCCGAGAAGAAAACATAATAATTCAAATAAATAAATTGTCCGATTGTCTATTCAGATAGCAGCCGGAAAGACAGCTAACGGTTAGCGGGCCGCAGATGGGCGTTCCGGTAACGTCGCGACAGAGGAGCCAGCCGGATCTCCTTCAGGTAGATAACGTCGGCAGTCCGGTTGTGAAGGCCCGGTGGGGCTCCGCGTAGGCAGTGAAACGGGTCCGGATAGGTGACTGCAGCCCAGGAGTGAATGATGGAACTCAGGCGTGATTGACGGAGCTGGCTAGCACCGGAACAATCGATGTTTGCTCCGGAATCGACGAAAGCCGACTGTCACACGGATAGCAGCTAGCTAGCTGTGAGATCCGGGTATGAACGTCCAGAGAGCAGTTGAAATCCAGGGACATGGAGAGAAAAAAAAATGGTCCGGTATGTTCCGTTTCCCGAGCCGCGCTGCGCCGTACAAAACTGGCGATAGATTTTCGATAGATTTTCGAACTAAAGGACAGCCGATGACCACAAACCGTGGTTAGCTTCTGATTAGCTTCTGGGCTAGCTCCTGGCTAGCTTCTGGCTAGTTTCTGGCCAGCCTCCTGGAGTTTCTGGCTAGCTTCCTGAAGGATTGCAGATCTGAGGTAAATAATACTTTTTTATAAATATAAATTGGTGAGGCTGGTTGCAGGAGAGTGTTTAGAAGATGAGTTGATGGAAAATAAAAATAAAATGTATGTGAAAAAAAGTTGTAAATATATATATATACAGGACACGACAAGACGAGGACAAAAG
Organism: Oncorhynchus mykiss; assembly: GCF_013265735.2. Taxonomy (NCBI): domain Eukaryota; kingdom Metazoa; phylum Chordata; class Actinopteri; order Salmoniformes; family Salmonidae; genus Oncorhynchus; species Oncorhynchus mykiss. The sequence continues at coordinate 2,490,179 of NW_023493659.1, forward strand.
ACGTCTGAACTGCTATGCGATCTTGGAGAAAAGAGATATGTCTGGAGTGGGTTTAATCTACCAGAACATCATCAGAACCATTGATATGTCTGGAGTGGGTTTAATCTACCAGAACCACTGATATGTCTGGAGTGGGTTTAATCTACCAGAACATCATCAGAACCATTGATATGTCTGGAGTGGGTTTAATCTACCAGAACATCATCAGAACCACTGATATGTCTGGAGTGGGTTTAATCTACCAGAACATCATCAGAACCACTGATATGTCTGGAGTGGGTTTAATCTACCAGAACCATTGATATGTCTGGAGTGGGTTTAATCTACCAGAACATCATCAGAACCATTGATATGTCTGGAGTGGGTTTAATCTACCAGAACATCATCAGAACCATTGATATGTCTGGAGTGGGTTTAATCTACCAGAACATCATCAGAACCATTGATATGTCTGGAGTGGGTTTAATCTACCAGAACCACTGATATGTCTGGAGTGGGTTTAATCTACCAGAACATCATCAGAACCATTGATATGTCTGGAGTGGGTTTAATCTACCAGAACCACTGATATGTCTGGAGTGGGTTTAATCTACCAGAACATCATCAGAACCATTGATATGTCTGGAGTGGGTTTAATCTACCAGAACCACTGATATGTCTGGAGTGGGTTTAATCTACCAGAACCACTGATATGTCTGGAGTGGGTTTAATCTACCAGAACATCATCAGAACCATTGATATGTCTGGAGTGGGTTTAATCTACCAGAACATCATCAGAACCACTGATATGTCTGGAGTGGGTTTAATCTACCAGAACATCATCAGAACCACTGATATGTCTGGAGTGGGTTTAATCTACCAGAACATCATCAGAACCACTGATATGTCTGGAGTGGGTTTAATCTACCAGAACATCATCAGAACCATTGATATGTCTGGAGTGGGTTTAATCTACCAGAACCACTGATATGTCTGGAGTGGTTTAATCTACCAGAACATCATCAGAACCATTGATATGTCTGGAGTGGTTTAATCTACCAGAACCACTGATATGTCTGGAGTGGTTTAATCTACCAGAACCACTGATATGTCTGGAGTGGGTTTAATCTACCAGAACCACTGATATGTCTGGAGTGGGTTTAATCTACCAGAACATCATCAGAACCATTGATATGTCTGGAGTGGGTTTAATCTACCAGAACATCATCAGAACCATTGATATGTCTGGAGTGGGTTTAATCTACCAGAACCACTGATATGTCTGGAGTGGGTTTAATCTACCAGAACATCATCAGAACCATTGATATGTCTGGAGTGGTTTAATCTACCAGAACCACTGATATGTCTGGAGTGGGTTTAATCTACCAGAACATCATCAGAACCACTGATATGTCTGGAGTGGGTTTAATCTACCAGAACCACTGATATGTCTGGAGTGGGTTTAATCTACCAGAACATCATCAGAACCATTGATATGTCTGGAGTGGGTTTAATCTACCAGAACATCATCAGAACCATTGATATGTCTGGAGTGGTTTAATCTACCAGAACCACTGATATGTCTGGAGTGGTTTAATCTACCAGAACATCATCAGAACCATTGATATGTCTGGAGTGGGTTTAATCTACCAGAACCACTGATATGTCTGGAGTGGGTTTAATCTACCAGAACCACTGATATGTCTGGAGTGGTTTAATCTACCAGAACATCATCAGAACCATTGATATGTCTGGAGTGGGTTTAATCTACCAGAACCACTGATATGTCTGGAGTGGGTTTAATCTACCAGAACATCATCAGAACCATTGATATGTCTGGAGTGGGTTTAATCTACCAGAACATCATCAGAACCATTGATATGTCTGGAGTGGTTTAATCTACCAGAACCATTGATATGTCTGGAGTGGGTTTAATCTACCAGAACATCATCAGAACCATTGATATGTCTGGAGTGGGTTTAATCTACCAGAACCACTGATATGTCTGGAGTGGTTTAATCTACCAGAACATCATCAGAACCACTGATATGTCTGGAGTGGGTTAATCTACCAGAACATCATCAGAACCATTGATATGTCTGGAGTGGTTTAATCTACCAGAACCACTGATATGTCTGGAGTGGGTTTAATCTACCAGAACCATTGATATGTCTGGAGTGGTTTAATCTACCAGAACCATTGATATGTCTGGAGTGGGTTTAATCTACCAGAACCATTGATATGTCTGGAGTGGGTTTAATCTACCAGAACCATTGATATGTCTGGAGTGGGTTTAATCTACCAGAACCATTGATATGTCTGGAGTGGGTTTAATCTACCAGAACCACTGATATGTCTGGAGTGGTTTAATCTACCAGAACATCATCAGAACCATTGATATGTCTGGAGTGGTTTAATCTACCAGAACCATTGATATGTCTGGAGTGGGTTTAATCTACCAGAACCATTGATATGTCTGGAGTGGTTTAATCTACCAGAACATCATCAGAACCATTGATATGTCTGGAGTGGGTTTAATCTACCAGAACATCATCAGAACCATTGATATGTCTGGAGTGGGTTTAATCTACCAGAACATCATCAGAACCACTGATATGTCTGGAGTGGTTTAATCTACCAGAACATCATCAGAACCATTGATATGTCTGGAGTGGGTTTAATCTACCAGAACCACTGATATGTCTGGAGTGGGTTTAATCTACCAGAACATCATCAGAACCATTGATATGTCTGCAGTGGGTTTAATCTACCAGAACCACTGATATGTCTGGAGTGGGTTTAATCTACCAGAACCATTGATATGTCTGGAGTGGGTTTAATCTACCAGAACATCATCAGAACCACTGATATGTCTGGAGTGGGTTTAATCTACCAGAACATCATCAGAACCATTGATATGTCTGGAGTGGGTTTAATCTACCAGAACCATTGATATGTCTGGAGTGGGTTTAATCTACCAGAACATCATCAGAACCATTGATATGTCTGGAGTGGGTTTAATCTACCAGAACCACTGATATGTCTGGAGTGGGTTTAATCTACCAGAACCATTGGTATGTCTGGAGTGGGTTTAATCTACCAGAACATCATCAGAACCACTGATATGTCTGGAGTGGGTTTAATCTACCAGAACCATTGATATGTCTGGAGTGGTTTAATCTACCAGAACATCATCAGAACCATTGATATGTCTGGAGTGGTTTAATCTACCAGAACATCATCAGAACCACTGATATGTCTGGAGTGGGTTTAATCTACCAGAACATCATCAGAACCACTGATATGTCTGGAGTGGGTTTAATCTACCAGAACATCATCAGAACCACTGATTTGTCTGGAGTGGTTTAATCTACCAGAACATCATCAGAACCATTGATATGTCTGGAGTGGTTTAATCTACCAGAATCTGTGTGACAGATAGTTCATCACGTGCCTTATTTATAGACCATGGAAGGCCTTGGTCTGTAAATAAGGCACGTGATGGTCTGGAAGGCCTTGGTCTATAAATAAGGCACGTGATGGTCAATGGCATGGAAGGCCTTGGTCTGTAAATAAGGCACGTGATGGTCTGGAAGGCCTTGGTCTATAAATAAGGCACGTGATGGTCAATGGCATGGAAGGCCTTGGTCTGTAAATAAGGCACGTGATGGTCTGGAAGGCCTTGGTCTATAAATAAGGCACGTGATGGTCAATGGCATGGAAGGCCTTGGTCTGTAAATAAGGCACGTGATGGTCTGGAAGGCCTTGGTCTATAAATAAGGCACGTGATGGTCAATGGCATGGAAGGCCTTGGTCTGTAAATAAGGCACGTGATGGTCTGGAAGGCCTTGGTCTGTAAATAAGGCACGTGATGGTCTGGAAGGCCTTGGTCTGTAAATAAGGCACGTGATGGTCTGGAAGGCCTTGGTCTGTAAATAAGGCACGTGATGGTCTGGAAGGCCTTGGTCTGTAAATAAGGTACGTGACGGTCTGGAAGGCCTTGGTCTGTAAATAAGGCACGTGATAGTCTGGAAGGCCTTGGTCTATAAATAAGGCACGTGATGGTCTGGAAGGCCTTGGTCTGTAAATAAGGCACGTGATGGTCTGGAAGGCCTTGGTCTGTAAATAAGGCACGTGATGGTCTGGAAGGCCTTGGTCTATAAATAAGGCACGTGATGGTCAATGGCATGGAAGGCCTTGGTCTGTAAATAAGGCACGTGATGGTCTGGAAGGCCTTGGTCTGTAAATAAGGCACGTGATGGTCTGGAAGGCCTTGGTCTGTAAATAAGGCACGTGATGGTCTGGAAGGCCTTGGTCTGTAAATAAGGCACATGATGGTCTGGAAGGCCTTGGTCTGTAAATAAGGCACGTGATGGTCTGGAAGGCCTTGGTTTGTAAATAAGGCACGTGATGGTCTGGAAGGCCTTGGTCTGTAAATAAGGCACGTGACGGTCTGGAAGGCCTTGGTCTGTAAATAAGGCACGTGATGGTCTGGAAGGCCTTTGTCTATAAATAAGGCACGTGATGGTCTGGAAGGCCTTGGTCTGTAAATAAGGCACGTGATGGTCTGGAAGGCCTTGGTCTATAAATAAGGCACGTGATGGTCAATGGCATGGAAGGCCTTGGTCTGTAAATAAGGCACGTGATGGTCTGGAAGGCCTTGGTCTATAAATAAGGCACGTGATGGTCAATGGCATGGAAGGCCTTGGTCTGTAAATAAGGCACGTGATGGTCTGGAAGGCCTTGGTCTATAAATAAGGCACGTGATGGTCAATGGCATGGAAGGCCTTGGTCTGTAAATAAGGCACGTGATGGTCTGGAAGGCCTTGGTCTATAAATAAGGCACGTGATGGTCAATGGCATGGAAGGCCTTGGTCTGTAAATAAGGCACGTGATGGTCTGGAAGGCCTTGGTCTATAAATAAGGCACGTGATGGTCAATGGCATGGAAGGCCTTGGTCTGTAAATAAGGCACGTGATGGTCTGGAAGGCCTTGGTCTGTAAATAAGGCACGTGATGGTCTGGAAGGCCTTGGTCTGTAAATAAGGCACGTGATGGTCTGGAAGGCCTTGGTCTGTAAATAAGGCACGTGATGGTCTGGAAGGCCTTGGTCTGTAAATAAGGCACGTGACGGTCTGGAAGGCCTTGGTCTGTAAATAAGGCACGCGATGGTCTGGAAGGCCTTGGTCTATAAATAAGGCACGTGATGGTCTGGAAGGCCTTGGTCTGTAAATAAGGCACGTGATGGTCTGGAAGGCCTTGGTCTGTAAATAAGGCACGTGATGGTCTGGAAGGCCTTGGTCTATAAATAAGGCACGTGATGGTCAATGGCATGGAAGGCCTTGGTCTGTAAATAAGGCACGTGATGGTCTGGAAGGCCTTGGTCTGTAAATAAGGCACGTGATGGTCTGGAAGGCCTTGGTCTGTAAATAAGGCACGTGATGGTCTGGAAGGCCTTGGTCTGTAAATAAGGCACGTGATGGTCTGGAAGGCCTTGGTCTATAAATAAGGCACGTGATGGTCTGGAAGTCCTTGGTCTGTAAATAAGGCACGTGATGGTCTGGAAGGCCTTGGTCTATAAATAAGGCACGTGATGGTCTGGAAGGCCTTGGTCTATAAATAAGGCAGAACAAATTATTTTTATGATCTGAGCAATACGTCGTCTGAAACGGAGCTCTGCTATATATATATTTATAATGAACATAATCTGAAACTGAGCTGTTATATATAGTTATAATTAACATAATCTGAAACTGAGCTCTGCTATATATATATAGTTATAATTAACATAATCTGAAACTGAGCTCTGTTATATATAGTTATAATTAACATAATCTGAAACTGAGTTCTGTTATATATAGTTATAATTAACATAATCTGAAACTGAGTTCTGTTATATATAGTTATAATTAACATAATCTGAAACTGAGTTCTGTTATATATAGTTATAATTAACATAATCTGAAACTGAGTTCTGTTATATATAGTTATAATTAACATAATCTGAAACTGAGCTGTTATATATATTTATAATTAACATAATCTGAAACTGAGTTCTGTTATATATAGTTATAATTAACATAATCTGAAACTGAGCTGTTATATATATTTATAATTAACATAATCTGAAACTGAGTTCTGTTATATATAGTTATAATTAACATAATCTGAAACTGAGCTGTTATATATATTTATAATTAACATAATCTGAAACTGAGTTCTGTTATATATAGTTATAATTAACATAATCTGAAACTGAGTTCTGTTATATATAGTTATAATTAACATAATCTGAAACTGAGTTCTGTTATATATAGTTATAATTAACATAATCTGAAACTGAGTTCTGTTATATATAGTTATAATTAACATAATCTGAAACTGAGCTCTGCTATATATACAGTGCCTTGCGAAAGTATTCGGCCCCCTTGAACTTTGCGACCTTTTGCCACATTTCAGGCTTCAAACATAAAGATATAAAACTGTATTTTTTTGTGAAGAATCAACAACAAGTGGGACACAATCATGAAGTGGAACGACATTTATTGGATATTTCAAACTTTTTTAACAAATCAAAAACTGAAAAATTGGGCATGCAAAATTATTCAGCCCCCTTAAATTAATACTTTGTAGCGCCACCTTTTGCTGCGATTACAGCTGTAAGTCGCTTGGGGTATGTCTCTATCAGTTTTGCACATCGAGAGACTGACATTTTTTCCCATTCCTCCTTGCAAAACAGCTCGAGCTCAGTGAGGTTGGATGGAGAGCATTTGTGAACAGCAGTTTTCAGTTCTTTCCACAGATTCTCGATTGGATTCAGGTCTGGACTTTGACTTGGCCATTCTAACACCTGGATATGTTTATTTTTGAACCATTCCATTGTAGATTTTGCTTTATGTTTTGGATCATTGTCTTGTTGGAAGACAAATTTCCGTCCCAGTCTCAGGTCTTTTGCAGACTCCATCAGGTTTTCTTCCAGAATGGTCCTGTATTTGGCTCCATCCATCTTCCCATCAATTTTAACCATCTTCCCTGTCCCTGCTGAAGAAAAGCAGGCCCAAACCATGAATAGAATGAGAAGTTTTAAAAAGTTATTAGCTGAAAGTTACTCAGGGATTCCTAAACTTTGTAAAGGCGTGATCATTTGGAAATGGAACGTTAGTTATCTCAGTCAGAAGGATGTCCTTTATGTAAGGGGAGGACATGTGCCACTTTCCAGATCTTAGGGACAACACCAGAGACAATGTCAAGTTAAACATATATAATGGGGCTTAAAAGTATTTAGTCAGCCACCAATTGTGCAAGTTCTCCCACTTAAAAAGATGAGAGAGGCCTGTAATTTTCATCATAGGTACACTTCAACTATGACAGACAAAATGAGAAAAAAATCCAGAAAATCACATTGTAGGATTTCAATGAATGTATTTGCAAATTATGGTGGAAAATAAGTATTTGGTCAATAACAGAAGGTTATCTCAATACTTTGTTATATACCCTTTGTTGGCAATGACAGAGGTCAAACGTTTTCTGTAAGTCTTCACAATGTTTTCACACACTGTTGCTGGTATTTTGGCCCATTCCTCCATGCAGATCTCCTCTAGAGCAGTGATGTTTTGGGGCTGTTGCTGGGCAACACGGACTTTCAACTCCCTCCAAAGATCTTCTATGGGGTTGAGATCTGGAGACTGGCTAGGCCACTCCAGGACCTTGAAATGCTTCTTACGAAGCCACTCCTTCATTGCCCGGGCGGTGTGTTTGGGATCATTGTCATGCTGAAAGACCCAGCCATGTTTCATCGTCAATGCCCTTGCTGATGGAAGGTTTTCACTCAAAATCTCACGATAGATGGCCCCATTCATTCTTTCCTTTACACGGATCAGTCGTCCTGGTCCCTTTGCAGAAAAACAGCCCCAAAACATGATGTTTCCACCCCCATGCTTCACAGTAGGTATGGTGTTCTTTGGATGCAAATCAGCATTCTTTGTCCTCCAAACACGACGAGTTGAGTTTTTACCAAAAAGTTATATTTTGGTTTCATCTGACCATATGACATTCTCCCAATCTTCTTCTGGATCATCCAAATGCTCTCTAGCAAACTTCAGACGGGCCTGGACATGTACTGGCTTAAGCAGGGGGACACGTCTGGCACTGCAGGATTTGAGTCCCTGGCGGCGTAGTGTGTTACTGATGGTAGGCTTTGTTACTTTGGTCCCAGCTCTCTGCAGGTCATTCACTAGGTCCCCCCGTGTGGTTCTGGGATTTTTGCTCACCGTTCTTGTGATTATTTTGACCCCACGGGGTGAGATCTTGCGTGGAGCCCCAGATCGAGGGAGATTATCAGTGGTCTTGTATGTCTTCTATTTCCTAATAATTGCTCCCACAGTTGATTTCTTCAAACCAAGCTGCTTCCCTATTGCAGATTCAGTCTTCCCAGCCTGGTGCAGGTCTACAATTTTGTTTCTGGTGTCCTTTGACAGCTCTTTGGTCTTGGCCATAGTGGAGTTTGGAGTGTGACTGTTTGAGGCTGTGGAGAGGTGTCTTTTATACTGATAACAAGTTCAAACAGGTGCCATTAATACAGGTAACGAGTGGAGGACAGAGGAGCCTCTTAAAGAAGAAGTTACAGGTCTGTGAGAGCCAGAAATCTTGCTTGTTTGTAGGTGACCAAATACTTATTTTCCACCATAATTTGCAAATAAATTCATTAAAAATCCTACAATGTGATTTTCTGGATTTTTTTTCTCTCATTTTGTCTGTCATGGTTGAAGTGTACCTATGATGAGATTAAAATTACAGGCCTCTCTCATCTTTTTAAGTGGGAGAACTTGCACAATTGGTGGCTGACTAAATACTTTTTTGCCCCTCTGTAAGTTAATGACTCTGTAATAAGTGGGGCAGAAGGCTGCAGTTTGAAGTGAATCAAGTGAATCAGCTCCTATGGTTTTATACTGCAGTTAGAAGGAACCAAGTGATTCAGCTCCTATGGTTTTATACTGCAGTTAGAAGGAATCAAGTGAATCAGCTCCTATGGTTTTATACTGCAGTTAGAAGGAATCAAGTGAATCAGCTCCTATGGTTTTATACTGCAGTTAGAAGGAATCAAGTGATTCAGCTCCTATGGTTTTATACTGCAGTTAGAAGGAATCAAGTGAATCAGCTCCTATGGTTAAATTAAGATCAGAGGTCTATTTTTCTTACAAAACTCACTGCAAATGTGGACCAGTGGACTAGATTAACTGTAAAGAAGACAACTGGACCAGATTAACTGTAAAGAAGACAACTGGACCAGATTAAATGTAAAGAAGACAACTGGACCAGATTAACTGTAAAGAAGACAACTGGACTAGATTAACTGTAAAGAAGACAACTGTACCAGATTAACTGTATAGAAGACAACTGGACCAGATTAACTGTAAAGAAGACAACTGGACTAGATTAACTGTAAAGAAGACAACTGGACCAGATTAACTGTAAGGAAGACAACTGGACCAGATTAACTGTAAAGAAGACAACTGGACCAGATTAACTATAAAGAAGACAACTGGACTAGATTAACTGTAAAGAAGACAACTGGACCAGATTAACTGTAAAGAAGACAACTGGACTAGATTAACTGTAAAGAAGACAACTGGACCAGATTAACTGTAAAGAAGACAACTGGACCAGATTAGCTGTAAGGAAGACAACTGGACCAGATTAACTGTAAAGATGACAACTGGACTAGATTAACTGTAAAGAAGACAACTGGACCAGATTAACTGTAAAGAAGACAACTGGGCTAGATTAACTGTAAAGAAGACAACTGGACTAGATTAAATGTAAAGAAGACAACTGGACTAGATTAAATGTAAGGAAGACAACTGGACCAGATTAACTGTAAAGAAGACAACTGGACTAGATTAACTGTAAAGAAGACAACTGGACCAGATTAAATGTAAAGAAGACAACTGGACCAGATTAACTGTAAAGAAGACAACTGGACTAGATTAACTGTAAAGAAGACAACTGGACCAGATTAACTGTAAAGATGACAACTGGACCAGATTAACTGTAAAGAAGACAACTGGACCAGATTAACTGTAAAGAAGACAACTGGACCAGATTAACTGTAAAGAAGACAACACCATGTTATATTTTTTGAAAATGCTTTATTTATCTAGTTAACCACTATAAATACAACAAGCTGAAAAATAACAAGGAGCATAGAAAACCGGTCCCAGGTCTAAACAGGGACACCAGGAGCATAGAAAACCGGTCCCAGGTCTAAACAGGGACACCAGGAGCATAGAAAACCGGTCCCAGGTCTAAACAGGGACACCAGGAGCATAGAAAACCGGTCCCAGGTCTAGACAGGGACAGCAGGAGCATAGAAAACCGGTCCCAGGTCTAAACAGGGACACCAGGAGCACAGTTTGGCAATAAGGCACACTAAGAACAGTTTACAGTGTTATTATTAATAATGTTATTTCTTTAACGAGGCACGTGTTGTTCTGTTGGAGATGGAGACGACACGCCAGGTGTTCAAACCTACAGGTGGGGGGCGGGGAGTGTCTGAGGGGGGGGGGTGAGGGAGGGGTGTGTGTGGGTTTGATGGGGGTGTGAGGGAGGGGGGTCGGTAGAGGTCAGTTTCACTCAGCTCTGTTCATTCTGAACGGCTCCATAGACCTCCACACAAAACAGCCTGATATCTCTGTCCTCACACTAAACACAACACCCAACATAAAAACAACTAATTCTACATTACATTGTTAACATAATACAGCAAATTACATCACAAATTTAAAATGTTCAAACTAATTGGACATGTTTAGTTTTTTTTGAGAAGAAAAAAAAACAAGTTTTTAAAATGTATTTTAGTTTGATCTCTAAACTCTATTTAAAGGAAAGAATCCATGTTTACTCTTGGAATATATTATAGCATTTCTTCTGACGTCATAAACAACAACACATAATGAATATATTAAATATATCCTGACTTCTTGTCATCATAAAACAACGCAATAAAAGTTACTCGTCGGTATTTAATGAAATTCCAGTTTTTCTTGAGAGAGAGAAACCCTTTACAGGCCAGACAGAGAGAGAGAGAGAGAGAGAGAGAGAGAGAGAAATAGACTACAGAACAGAGAGAGAGAGAGAGAGAGACTCTTTACAGAACAGACAGAGAGAAACATAGAGAGAGAGAGAGAGAGAGAGAAAGAGAGAGAGAGAGGCTCTTTACAGAACAGACAGAGAGAGAGAGAGAGACTCTTTACAGAACAGACAGAGAGAGAGAGAGAGACTCTTTACAGAACAGACAGAGAGAGAGAGAGACTCTTTACAGGCCAGACAGAGAGAGAGAGTGAGAGAGAGAGACTCTATACAAAACAGACAGAGAGAGAGAGAGAGAGAGAGAGACTCTATACAAAACAGACAGAGAGAGAGAGAGAGAGAGAGAGGCTCTTTACAGGCCAGACAGAGAGACAGTTGGGCCTGATATTCCCAAAATACTGTTGAATCCATTTACATCCCAACTGTTTATCTCCTTCAAGTTCACCAGCATCAACACAACTAACACCCCCACTACAAATAAAGACAAATACTACACTGACCCAAAAGACTTCAATAGAGACGTGGACGGGCAAGCTGTCTGTCATACCGGTGGGTGTGAATAGAGAGTGATACTAACCCAAAAGACTTCAATAGAGACATGGACGGGCAAGCTGTCTGTCATACCGGTGGGTGTGAATAGAGAGTGATACTAGGACGGCAACATGTAGTTTGAGGTTCTCTCTCTCTCTCTTCTTCTTCTCTCCCAACAAACAAACATTTGTCAGCCTCGTGTAGCAGCTTTTTTGATGTTGTTTTCACGTTGGATGTGGAGGCTGATGTGTGTTAGTTACTAGCAGGTCAGGTCAGCCTGACAGGAGTTACAGAGGGAAGAGAGAACCTGTGTCTGTGTCTCTACGGCTTGGTTCCAGTTGTTTTCACGTTGGAGGCTGATGTGTGTTAGTTACCAGCAGGTCAGGTCAGCCTGACAGGAGTTACAGAGGAACACTGTGAGGGGGAAGAGAGAACCTGTGTCTGTGTCTCTAAGGCTTAGTTCCAATTGTTTTCACGTTGGATCTGGAGGCTGATGTGTGTTAGTTACCAGCAGGTCAGGTCAGCCTGACAGGAGTTACAGAGGAACACTGTGAGGGGGAAGAGAGAACCTGTGTCTGTGTCTCTAAGGCTTAGTTCCAATTGTTTTCACGTTGGATCTGGAGGCTGATGTGTGTTAGTTACCAGCAGGTCAAGTCAGCCTGACAGGAGTTACAGAGGGAAGAGAGAACCTGTGTGTGTGTCTCTAAGGCTTGGTTCCAGTTGGAAGGTTAGTTTCAATATAATTATATTCCCCATCACAAAGCTGTTAGAAAAAGGGGTCTAAGGGCCCTGAGTTCCAACTAAACTAACTAAATCGTACAATCTGGTTACATATGGAATTGTTTTAAGATGGTCCAATCTGACTCGTTAGGACGCTAGAGAAGTATTTGTGAGAAGACCAACAGGGATGTTTCACCACGATCTCTTGACAAACACCGCTGTAGCTCTGTCACCTTCCCACCTCAGATGAGGAAGGTCGATTTCACCTCAGATGAGGAAGGTCACCTTCCACCTCAGATGAGGAAGGTCGATTCCCCCTCAGATGAGGAAGGTTGATTCCACCTCAGATGAGGAAGGTCGATTCCCCCTCAGATGAGGAAGGTCGATTCCACCTCAGATGAGGAAGGTCACCTTCCACCTCAGATGAGGAAGGTCACCTTCCACCTCAGATGAGGAAGGTCGATTCCACCTCAGATGAGGAAGGTTGATTCCACCTCAGATGAGGAAGGTCTAATTGGAAATGACCTCTAAACGTCAAGCGGTTTGGGATTAAATCCTGACCATAGTCTCTGTTCCAACGACCAGCTACCGCTGAGAACGAAGCAGTCTATTGGGCATGTAGTAATTCTGTGAAATGCTAGTGTAGTGTAGAGAGTTAAGCACATTTCCACTCAACAGGCACTGCAGTTGAGCTCAGAGATCATAAGACCGGGCTAGTGGAAAGGCACAATAGTCGAACCCAGAGAGACACAGATCTCTAGTAGAAAGGCACTGCGGTAGAAAGGCTTTACAGTCGGTTGAAGCTCAGCGGAGTGTGATGCTGCTAGCTTAGCATAAAGCTAACAGGGTGTTTCGGTAAGCTTAGCATAAAGCTAACAGGGTGTTTCGGTAAGCTTAGCACGTAGCATATGCTAGTTTAACAGTTAGCTTAGCACGTAGCATATGCTAGTTTAGCAGTTAGCTTAGCGTACGTAGCATATGCTAGCGCTAGAGAGTGTTAGGGCAGAGCAATACAAAATAATAAACGCCTTTGTCCATATTTGTTCACCATGTGAGAATCAAGCAATTACAAACAATTAGAATAAAGTACAGAACAACAACAACAACAACAACAACATGATAAAATAAAACAATTCAGTCTTAGTCTGCTGGAGGAGACAGTGAAGTGACAGGCCATGTTCCAGAACAGAACTATAACACATCTAAAAACACCCATAAAAAATACACGTTTTTTTAAATGATACCCAGTATTACAGTATCTGAAAACTAATAGATACCCCCAACAACAAGCAAACTCATCTATGAAGCTAACAGCATGAATGGATTAATGAAAACAACTTTAAAATACAATCTCTTTTAATAATAAATTCAAAACAAATAAAAAGTCTTCAGTAGTTTCTGTAGTATTTTTTTCTTCTCATTTTAGTTTTTATTTTGTTATATTTGTGTTGTTTTAAACTAAAGTTTGAAAAAACAAAGTAAAATGTTATCTTTCTTTTTCTATTTCAGAAAACTAACAACAGAAACATAAAACCTCTTCGGAAATACTTCAGTGTACCTTCAATGTTCTTGTTGCCCAGGCAACAGGGAGGAGAGGGTGGGGGGGGGGGGGGGGGTCAGTTGTCAGGGTGGTGAAGTGATGTCATAGAAGGTGGGTGGGGTCCATTGTCAGGGTGATGCAGTGATGTCATAGAAGGTGAGGGGGGGGGGGTTCGTTGTCAGGGTGATGCAGTGATGTCATAGAAGGTGAGGGGGGGGGTTCGTTGTCAGGGTGATGCAGTGATGTCATAGAAGGTGAGGGGGGGGGTTCGTTGTCAGGGTGATGCAGTGACGTCATAGAAGGTGGGGGAGGGGGATAATGTTGAGCGTAAAGCTAAAGGTGAGCACTTCAACCCATGACCAGACCACATCGCCTTCATTGGGTCTTATATGTTTTCTTCTACACAGTCTGCTATACATCAATGTTTCTGATGGGAGTGGATGATTATAGACCCTTGGGATTCCTGGGATACCTACCAGGTCTGGACTAATGCTGTTTTTCTCCTCTACCTGGTCATTAATGGTACCCGCCTGGTGTTCCAGGTCTAAATCAGTCCCTGATTAGAGGGGAATAACCCACCTGGTGTCTCAGGTCTAAATCAGGCCCTGATTAGAGGGGAACAATGACTGGTGTCTCAGGTCTAAATCAGGCCCTGATTAGAGGGGAACAATGACTGGTGTCTCAGGTCTAAATCAGGCGCTGATTAGAGAGGAACAATGACTGGTGTCTCAGGTCTAAATCAGGCCCCGATTAGAGGGGAATCACGCACCAGATGTCTCTGGTCTAAATCAGGCCCTGATTAGAGGGGAATCACGCACCTGGTGTCTCAGGTCTAAATCAGGCCCTGATTAGAGGGGAATCACCCACCTGGTGTCTCAGGTCTAAATCAGGCCCCGATTAGAGGGGAATCACGCACCAGGTGTCTCAGGTCTAAATCAGGCCCTGATTAGAGGGGAATCACCTACCTGGTGTCTCAGGTCTAAATCGGGCCCTGATTATAGGAGAATCACCCACCTGGTGTCTCAGGTCTAAATCAGGCCCTGATTAGAGGGGAATCACCTACCTGGTGTCTCAGGTCTAAATCAGGCCCTGATTAGAGGGGAATCACGCACCAGGTGTCTCAGGTCTAAATCAGGCCCTGATTAGAGGGGAATCACCTACCAGGTGTCCCAGGTCTAAATCAGGCCCTGATTAGAGGGGAACAATGAAACAAAGCAGAGGAACTCTCCAGATTTGAACATGAGCGATATAGGCTCTATTCTATTCATAGAATATATTGTGTGAATGTTGTGTGAACGTTGGAGGAACGTCTGGTCCAGTATTCATTAGGACCAATGTGAACCTGTCAGTAGGACGTTGCATAGACGTTGTTAAAACGTTGAAGGTTTGGCGCGCGTCATAACGTAGCCTAGATGTTGGCCTAACGTTGAAGAACCGACGCAGAGTGGAGTTTGTGTTAAAGGGTCCATTTAGTTAGTTTTTTTGACATTGTGGACGTCCCGTAGACGTAGCTGTTGAAGACATTGACTTGACGTGTCGTTATTTGAACGGGGGGATGAGGTCGTGGGGATGAGGTCGTCTGTAGTTCCTGACGTCGTGACACACAAGTTGTTTGAACGTTGTTTGAATGTTTGAACGTTGAGTGGTGGTTGAACAGGCGTTGTGGACCAGACAGCTGGTAGCTGGTAGCTGTTGTCAGTAGGTCTGGTAGCTGTTGTCAGTAGGTCTGGTAGCTGGTATCTGTTGTCAGTAGGTCTGGTAGATGTTGTCAGTAGGTCTGGTAGATGTTGTCAGTAGGTCTGGTAGCTGGTATCTGTTGTCAGTAGGTCTGGTAGATGTTGTCAGTAGGTCTGGTATCTGTTGTCAGTAGGTCTGGTAGCTGGTATCTGTTGTCAGTAGGTCTGGTAGCTGGTAGATGTTGTCAGTAGGTCTGGTATCTGTTGTCAGTAGGTCTGGTAGCTGGTATCTGTTGTCAGTAGGTCTGGTAGCTGGTATCTGTTGTCAGTAGGTCTGGTAGCTGTTGTCAGTAGGTCTGGTAGCTGGTATCTGTTGTAATTAGGTCTGGTAGCTGGTATCTGTTGTCAGTAGGTCTGGTATCTGTTGTCAGTAGGTCTGGTATCTGTTGTCAGTAGGTCTGGTAGATGTTGTCAGTAGGTCTGGTAGCTGGTATCTGTTGTCAGTAGGTCTGGTATCTGTTGTCAGTAGGTCTGGTAGCTGTTGTCAGTAGGTCTGGTAGCTGTTGTCAGTAGGTCTGGTATCTGTTGTCAGTAGGTCTGGTATCTGTTGTCAGTAGGTCTGGTATCTGTTGTCAGTAGGTCTGGTAGATGTTGTCAGTAGGTCTGGTAGATGTTGTCAGTAGGTCTGGTAGATGTTGTCAGTAGGTCTGGTAGCTGGTAGCTGTTGTCAGTAGGTCTGGTATCTGTTGTCAGTAGGTCTGGTAGCTGTTGTCAGTAGGTCTGGTAGATGTTGTCAGTAGGTCTGGTAGCTGGTATCTGTTGTCAGTAGGTCTGGTAGATGTTGTCAGTAGGTCTGGTAGCTGGTATCTGTTGTCAGTAGGTCTGGTAGATGTTGTCAGTAGGTCTGGTAGCTGTTGTCAGTAGGTCTGGTAGCTGGTAGATGTTGTCAGTAGGTCTGGTAGCTGTTGTCAGTAGGTCTGGTAGACGTCGTGGATGGGCACCTGAAACGCTGCGGCAGGGAAGGCCTGGGGCACGGCGTAACCAGCGTACCCTCCGTAGGCTGCAGCGGCCACGGCTGCGTTCTTCTGCAGGGCTGCCAGGGCGGCAGCGTTGTAGTTGGTAATGGGCATATAGCCTGCTCCGTACAGACCACTGGCCGTGGGGATACGCTGCATGTTGTGGGTCATGGTGTACACTGGTGTGATGGGACGACCCTGAGGGGGGAGAGAGGGAGGGAGGGAGGGAGGGAGGGAGGAGGAGAGAGGGAGGGAGGGAGGGAGGGAGGGAGGAGGGAGGGAGGGAGGGAGGGAGGGAGGAGAAGAGGGAGGGAGGAGGAGAGGGAGGGAGGGAGGGAGGAGGAGAGAGGGAGAGAGAGAGAGAGAGAGAGGGAGGGAGGGAGGGAGGGAGGGAGGGAGGGAGGGAGGAGGGACGAGAAGAGGGAGGGAGGGAGGGAGGGAGGGAGGGAGGAGAAGAGGGAGGGAGGAGGAGAGGGAGGGAGGGAGGGAGGAGGAGAGAGGGAGAGAGAGAGAAAGAGAGAGAGGGAGGGAGGGAGGGAGGGAGGGAGGGAGGGAGGGAGGGAGGGAGGGAGGGAGGGAGGGAGTTAGTGGATATTATTCAACTTTCAAATTACATTAATTTCATGTTTCACTGTGTGTAGGGTGGAGGTGAGGAGACAGTAGGTATAACAGTCTGTGTGTGTACCTGGTAGGGTGGAGGTGAGGAGACAGTAGGTATAACAGTCTGTGTGTGTACCTGGTAGGGTGGAGGTGAGGAGACAGCAGGTATAACAGTCTGTGTGTGTACCTGGTAGGGTGGAGGTGTAGAGACAGTAGGTATAACAGTCTGTGTGTGTACCTGGTAGGGTGGAGGTGAGGAGACAGCAGGTATAACAGTCTGTGTGTGTACCTGGTAGGGTGGAGGTGAGGAGACAGTAGGTATAACAGTCTGTGTGTGTACCTGGTAGGGTGGAGGTGAGGAGACAGTAGGTATAACAGTCTGTGTGTGTACCTGGTAGGGTGGAGGTGAGGAGACAGTAGGTATAACAGTCTGTGTGTGTACCTGGTAGGGTGGAGGTGAGGAGACAGCAGGTATAACAGCCTGTGTGTTCTGGGCTGTGTGGTCGTGCTGCAGGGCCAGGGGGTTAATGAGGTGTTCCACAGAGTGATGCATCTTCCCTTCCTCCATCAGCTTGGCTCCCTGGAACACCGGGTACTGGCCTCCTAGAGCCTGCAGGCCCACTGCGCACGCACGCACGCACGCACGCACGCACGCACGCACACACACACACACACACACACACGTACACACACGTACACACACGTACACACACGTACACACAAAACCCCAGACTGAGAGTCAGATTGGGAAATGCCACTATGAGATGTCAAAGACATTGAGAGTAGATGCACGGTTTTAAAAGGACAGAGTTTGAGGTAGAGAGAGAGAAAAGAGAGAGAGAGGAGAGAGAGAAGAGAAGAGGGAGAGAGAGAAGAGAGATAAGAGAGAGAGAAGAGAGGAGAGAGAAGAGAAGCGGGAGAGAGAGAAGAGAGAGAGAGAAGAGAGAGAGAGAGAGAAGAGGGAGAGAGAGAAGAGAAGAGGGAGAGAGAGAAGAGAGATAAGAGAGAGAGAAGAGAGGAGAGAGAAGAGAAGCGGGAGAGAGAGAAGAGAGCGAGAGAAGAGAGAGAGAGAGAGAAGAGGGAGAGAGAGAAGAGAGAGAGAGAAGAGAAGAGGGAGAGAGAGGAGAGAGAAGAGAAGCGGGAGAGAGAGGAGAGAAGAGAAGAGGGAGAGAGAGAAGAGAGAGAGAAAAGAGAGAAAAGAGAGAGAAAGAGGAGAGAAGAGAAGAGGGAGAGAGAAAAGAGAGAGAGAGAGGAGAGAAGAGCGAGAGAGAGATAGAGAGAGAGAGAGAGAGAGAGAGAATGGAGTTACCCAAGTTAGTGTTAACCTCTGTTGGTTGGGGTGTGATTCGGATTAAAATGGTGCTTAGCTCTTGATTAAACCCCCTTCACACACACACACGCACACACACACACACACACACACACACACACACGCTAATACACATGCCAACACAAGGTCACTCATTGTTTCAGATGGACAAAAGTCCACTGTGTTTCTCTGATCCAGTTTATTCCAGAGACTGAGAGAAGGATTGTGGGGGATTGAGCAATCACGTCCAGATTAGGAGAATCAGATTATCGTTCCATACCGGAGATACACCTAACAGAAACCTGAATAAACCAATGAGTGACATTTAAATCAGAAGAGGTCAAAAGGGGGGGGGGGGGGGGG
Organism: Oncorhynchus mykiss; assembly: GCF_013265735.2. Classification (NCBI taxonomy): domain Eukaryota; kingdom Metazoa; phylum Chordata; class Actinopteri; order Salmoniformes; family Salmonidae; genus Oncorhynchus; species Oncorhynchus mykiss. Next base: position 2,509,000 of record NW_023493659.1, read on the forward strand.
GGGGGGGGGGGGGTCAGAGATTGTTGACCTCTGACCCCCTTGATCTGACGTGTTGAGGAATTTACAGTAAAGGAAAAACACATCACCATCATCACCGAGAGAGGTTTTTGTTTTTCTCTCCTGGTCTGAATAAGGGATAGTAGGACAGAGCAGGTAAAACAGAAGGATGAAATGGAAAGAGAGAGAGAGAGAGACAGACAGCCTCTCTGAGAAGAACGGCTTGCAGTTCAACTCCAGTCCAGGAGAGGGGGCAGTAGTGTCTCTTAGCTTTTTTTCCCCAGAAAGCTGCGATCTGTCAACGGTGACCTGACCTGCAGAAAAGGTAATCTATCAGCTGATATTAAAGTATTATAGTGAAAATCTATGACCCATCAATTCATCCTCAGGCTTCCTGTATCTCATTTCCTGTCTGCTATTTCCTGCCTGCTTGCTGCCCTCTGGGAACTGGAGTTGAGCAGTGGAAAGACGACAGTAGGGAGTAAGTTTAGACCAGTAGAGAGTTAGTTTAGACCAGTAGGGAGTTAGTTTAGACCTGTAGGGAGTTAGTTTAGACCAGTAGGGAGTTAGTTTAGACCAGTAGGGAGTTAGTTTAGACCAGGCATGGTTTAGACCAGTAGGGAGTTAGTTTAGACCAGTAGAGAGTTAGTTTAGACCAGTAGGGAGTTAGTTTAGACCAGGCCTGGTTTAGACCAGTAGGGAGTTAGTTTAGACCAGTAGGGAGTTAGTTTAGACCAGTAGGGAGTTAGTTTAGACCAGGCCTGGTTTAGACCAGTAGGGATTTAGTTTAGACCAGGCCTGGTTTAGACCAGTAGGGAGTTAGTTTAGACCAGGCCTGGTTTAGAGGTATCTTTCACTGACTTGAGCCAGGCTTGAGACAGGAAGGAGACAGGCTTGAGACAGGAAGGAGAAAACTGAAGGAAGCAGGCGGCGGTATAGGGGACAGTTTAGGGGGACGACGGGGGGGTACGACGGGGGGTACGACAGGGGTGTGACTGACTTGTGCAAGGCTTGATGCCCAACGGGTTGACTGAGGCCGTCAGCTCCATAGAGGGTACCAGCTCGTAGGCCTTGTTGTCGGGGCCCTTGGCTTTGCCTTCATGGTACCGGCTGTAGATACCCCGCCCAGCAGAGTAACCACCCAGGTATGACCCCCGGGGGCCGGGGGCACGGCTACCTGCCGTCGCTCGGCCACGACCTCGCACAGCACCTGCTGGAGATGGACCACAGTGGGGGGGCGCTGTTTAGGGTCACGCTTCAATATAAGGGGCATGGGATATGTTTAGGGTTCTGCTTAGCACAGGGCCCAGCGTCGTCAGGGTTTAACCGGGGGAGGTCGTCATTGTAAATAAGTTTTGTTTCATAGGTTTGACAGACATTACTACGAGTCCGTCCTCCCCTATTAAAGTGCCACCAGCCTCCTGTGGCACTGAAGTTCGTTATTGCTATCCGTGATCCTTGGGACGTCACTACCTTAAACCCCTAACCTACTCTAGAGTCCTACCCTAAACCCCTACATACCCTAAACTCCTACCCTACCCTAAATCCCTTCTCTACCCTAAACCCCTACCCTACCCTAAACTCCTACCCTAAACCCCAACCCTACCCTAACACCTACCCTACCCTAAACCCCTACCATACCCTAAAAACATACCCTAAACCACTACCCTAAACCCCTACCCTAAACTAAACCCCTACCCTACCATAAACTCCTATCCTAAACACCTACCCTAGACCCCTAGACTAAACTCCTAACTGAAACTCCTAACTGAAACCACTACCATAAACCCTACCCTACTCTAAACTCCTACCCTACCCTAAACCCCTACCCATACCCCTACCCTACCCTAAACCCCTACCCTAAACCCCGCCCTACCCTAAACCTCTACCCTAAACCCCTACCCTAAACCCCTACCCTACCCTAAACCCCTACCCTACCCTAAACCCCTACCCTAGCCTAAAACCCCTACCATAAACCCCTACCCTAAACACCTACCCTAAACCTCTACCCTAAATCCCTACCATAAACCCCTACCCTAAACCCCTACCCTAAAACCCTACCCTAAACCCCTACCCTAAACCCCTACCCTAAAACCCTACCCTAAACCCCTACCCTACCCTAAACCCTAAACCCCTACCCCACCCTAAACACCTACCCTAAACCCCTACCCTACCCTAAACCCTAAACCCATACCCTAAACCCCTACCCTAAACCCCTACCCTAAGCCCTACCCTAAACCCCTAACCTAAACCCCTACCCTAAACCCCTACCCTACCCTAAACCCCTACCCTAAACCCCTACCCTACCCTAAACCCCTACCCTAAACCCTGAACCCCTACCCTAAATCCCTACCCTAAACCCCTACGCTAAACCCCTACCTTAAACCCTAAACCCCTACCCTAAACCCCTACCCTAAACCCTAAATCCCTACCCTAAACCCCTACCCTAAACCCTAAACCCCTACCCTAAACCCTAAACCCCTACCCTAAACCCGTACCCTACCCTAAATCCCTATCCTAAACCCCTACCCTACCCTACCCTAAACCCCTACCCTAAACCCCTACCCTACCCTAAACCCCTACCCTAAACCCCTACCCTACCCTAAACATGGGGTGATGTCCGAGAGTTGGGACGTCCCAAGGAATCCAGTTTGGACATTTCCCGTCAAACCCCTACCCTAAACCCCTACCCTAAACCATTACCCTACACCTCTACCCTACCCTAAACCCCTACCGTACCCTAAACCCCTACCCTAACCCTAAACCCCTACCCTACCCTAAACCCCTACCCTAAATCCCTACCCTAAACCCCTACCCTACCCTGAACAAATCCAATGGGGTGATGTCCGAGAGTTGGGACGTCCCAATGTCCAGTTTGGACATTTCCCGTCAAAGTGTGAAGCCGTCGTTAGGGGGGGGGGGGGGGGGGGGCTGCTATGGGGCGTCATTTTACATGGTTTGTCAGAGGTGCAAAAATATATATATACTGTACATTGTCTATGTTTATCTAGTCATTAGTTTGTCTGATTCCAACACTGGTAGAACATCTAGTAACTGAAGTTGTCAAGGAGTGTGGGAGACATCGTGGGGTCTGACAGTTTGTCTGATTCCAACACTGGTAGAACATCTAGTAGTTGAAGTCAAGGAGTATGGGAGATATCGTGGGGTCTGACAGTTTGTCTGATTCCAACACTGGTAGAACATCTAGTAGCTGAAGTTGTCAAGGAGTGTGGGAGACATCGTGGGGTCTGACAGGTTGTCTGATTCCAACACTGGTAGAACATCTAGTAACTGAAGTTGTCAAGGAGTGTGGGAGACATCGTGGGGTCTGACAGTTTGTCTGATTCCAACACTGGTAGAACATCTAGTAGTTGAAGTTGTCAAGGAGTGTGGGAGACATCGTGGGGTCTGACAGTTTGTCTGATTCCAACACTGGTAGAACATCTAGTAGCTGAAGTTGTCAAGGAGTATGGGAGATATCGTGGGGTCTGACAGTTTGTCTGATTCCAAAACTGGTAGAACATCTAGTAGCTGAAGTTGTCAAGGAGTGTGGGAGACATTGTGGGGTCTGACAGGTTGTCTGATTCCAACACTGGTAGAACATCCAGTAACTGAAGTTGTCAAGGAGTGTGGGAGACATCGTGGGGTCTGACAGTTTGTCTGTCTACTAGCGAACTAAAGAGGTGATGGAACAAGGGGAAGTTGTTATAGAAACCCAGAGAGAGGAGTTGGTCACATGACCAGGAAGTTGATGTTTCATTGGATAAGCAAGTGTAAAGGAGTAGCCAATAAGGATGGAATAGATTACCATTGGTCTGTATCATTGGGCCTCCTTTGGAGAGAAAACCAGAACACAGTGATTACAGTCAACGTCTGGACGGATTAGTTGGAATCGGCCCAAATGGAACCCTGTCCCCTATGTAGGGCACTACTTCTGACAAGGGCCCATAGGGTTAGAGCCAATAGGGCTCTGGTCGATAGTAGTGCCCTGCAAATGGAATAGAGTGCTACTTAGGACACAGATTAGTTGAGCTGCCACCCAGACACCTGCCAGCATCACTCATCACAGGGTACGGGCTCAGCACTGAAAAGGGGGACACTCTGCAATATGGCGTCCTCAGAGGTTACTTACAGAGGAGACGCTTCCTGCTTAGAGACAGTGAAGGACAGCAGAATCCTAATCTGCCAATGCTCCAGACAGCCACTTGGGGATCCTCTCGATGCAGGTATAGAGTCCCACAGTGGAGGTGTCATAATACCCATAAGACCTAGCGGTCAAATAAGGAAATGATTCCAATCTTTGTTTTTCCACCATTCATTTTCCAATAAGGGATTTTAGAAACAATTCAAATGAGGGCTGTGTTTTGTGTTTAACCTGCCGTGGTGTTTTGTGTTTAACCTGCCGTGGTGTTTTGTGTTTAACCTGCCGTGGTGTTTTGTGTTTAACCTGCCGTGGTGTTTTGTGTAGGTTTAACCTGCCGTGGTGTTTTGTGTTTAACCTGCCGTGGTGTTTTGTGTAGGTTTAACCTGCCGTGGTGTTTTGTGTTTAACCTGCCGTGGTGTTTTGTGTAGTTTAACCTGCCGTGGTGTTTTGTGTAGGTTTAACCTGCCGTGGTGTTTTGTGTAGGTTTAACCTGCCGTGGTGTTTTGTGTTTAACCTGCCGTGGTGTTTTGTGTAGTTTAACCTGCCGTGGTGTTTTGTGTAGGTTTAACCTGCCGTGGTGTTTTGTGTTTAACCTGCCGTGGTGTTTTGTGTAGGTTTAACCTGCCGTGGTGTTTTGTGTTTAACCTGCCGTGGTGTTTTGTGTAGGTTTAACCTGCTGTGGTGTTTTGTGTTTAACCTGCCGTGGTGTTTTGTGTAGGTTTAACCTGCCGTGGTGTTTTGTGTTTAACCTGCCGTGGTGTTTTGTGTAGGTTTAACCTGCCGTGGTGTTTTGTGTAGGTTTAACCTGCCGTGGTGTTTTGTGTAGGTTTAACCTGCCGTGGTGTTTTGTGTAGGTTTAACCTGCCGTGGTGTTTTGTGTAGGTTTAACCTGCCGTGGTGTTTTGTGTAGGTTTAACCTGCCGTGGTGTTTTGTGTAGGTTTAACCTGCCGTGGTGTTTTGTGTAGTTTAACCTGCCGTGGTGTTTTGTGTAGTTTAACCTGCCGTGGTGTTTTGTGTAGGTTTAACCTGCCGTGGTGTTTTGTGTAGGTTTAACTTGCCGTGGTGTTTTGTGTAGGTTTAACTTGCCGTGGTGTTTTGTGTAGGTTTAACCTGCCGTGGTGTTTTGTGTAGGTTTACCCTGCCGTGGTGTTTTGTGTAGGTTTAACCTGCCGTGGTGTTTTGTGTAGGTTTAACCTGCCGTGGTGTTTTGTGTAGGTTTAACCTGCCGTGGTGTTTTGTGTAGGTTTAACCTGCCGTGGTGTTTTGTGTAGTTTAACCTGCCGTGGTGTTTTGTGTAGTTTAACCTGCCGTGGTGTTTTGTGTAGGTTTAACCTGCCGTGGTGTTTTGTGTAGGTTTAACCTGCCGTGGTGTTTTGTGTAGGTTTAACCTGCCGTGGTGTTTTGTGTAGGTTTAACCTGCCGTGGTGTTTTGTGTAGTTTAACCTGCCGTGGTGTTTTGTGTAGTTTAACCTGCCGTGGTGTTTTGTGTAGGTTTAACCTGCCGTGGTGTTTTGTGTAGGTTTAACCTGCCGTGGTGTTTTGTGTAGGTTTAACTTGCCGTGGTGTTTTGTGTAGGTTTAACCTGCCGTGGTGTTTTGTGTAGGTTTACCCTACCATGGTGTTTTGTGTAGTTTAACCTGCCGTGGTGTTTGGTGTAGGTTTAACCTGCCGTGGTGTTTTGTGTAGGTTTAACCTGCCGTGGTGTTTTGTGTAGGTTTAACCTGCCGTGGTGTTTTGTGTAGGTTTAACTTGCCGTGGTGTTTTGTGTAGGTTTAACCTGCCGTGGTGTTTTGTGTAGGTTTACCCTGCCGTGGTGTTTTGTGTAGTTTAACCTGCCGTGGTGTTTGGTGTAGGTTTAACCTGCCGTGGTGTTTTGTGTAGGTTTAACCTGCAGTGGTGTTTTGTGTAGGTTTAACCTGCCGTGGTGTTTTGATGACCCTGTAAATCTCTCTACGACAAGGTAGACTTTTATCAATATATTCGGCTCTATTTACTCTCAGATTTGAACATGCTAATTAGCATCAATGTAGACATCATGCAAAACTACAAATCCCTGCAAGATCCTGCACGTCATCTCTATCTGACACCTTTACTACCAGGTATTGATCCTGCAGGTCTCTAGCTGACACCTTTACTACCAGGTATTGATCCTGCAGGTCTCTAGCTGACACCTTTACTATCAGGTATTGATCCTGCAGGTCATCTCTGATACCTGTACTACCAGGTATTGATCCTGCAGGTCTCTAGCTGACACCTTTACTATCAGGTATTGATCCTGCAGGTCTCTAGCTGACACCTTTACTACCAGGTATTGATCCTGCAGGTCATCTCTGATACCTTTACTACCAGGTATTGATCCTGCAGGTCATCTCTGATACCTGTACTACCAGGTATTGATCCTACAGGTCTCTAGCTGACACCTTTACTATCAGGTATTGATCCTGCAGGTCTCTAGCTGACACCTTTACTACCAGGTATTGATCCTACAGGTCATCTCTGATACCTGTACTACCAGGTATTGATCCTACAGGTCTCTAGCTGACACCTTTACTACCAGGTATTGATCCTGCAGGTCTCTAGCTGACACCTTTACTACCAGGTATTGATCCTGCAGGTCATCTCTGATACCTTTACTACCAGGTATTGATCCTACAGGTCTCTAGCTGACACCTTTACTACCAGGTATTGATCCTGCAGGTCTCTAGCTGACACCTTTACTACCAGGTATTGATCCTACAGGTCATCTCTGACACCTTTACTACCAGGTATTGATCCTACAGGTCATCTCTGATACCTTTACTACCAGGTATTGATCCTGCAGGTCATCTCTGATACCATTACTACCAGGTATTGATCCTACAGGTCATCTCTGACACCTTTACTACCAGGTATTGATCCTGCAGGTCATCTCTGATACCATTACTACCAGGTATTGATCCTGCAGGTCATCTCTGATACCATTACTACCAGGTATTGATTCTACAGGTCATCTCTGATACCTTTACTACCAGGTATTGATCCTGCAGGTCTCTAGCTGATACCATTACTACCAGGTATTGATCCTGCAGGTCATCTCTGACACCTTTACTACCAGGTATTGATCCTACAGGTCATCTCTGATACCTTTACTACCAGGTATTGATCCTGCAGGTCATCTCTGACACCTTTACTACCAGGTATTGATCCTACAGGTCATCTCTGATACCTTTACTACCAGGTATTGATCCTACAGGTCATCTCTGACACCTTTACTATCAGGTATTGATCCTACAGGTCATCTCTGATACCTTTACTACCAGGTATTGATCCTACAGGTCATCTCTGATACCTTTACTACCAGGTATTGATCCTACAGGTCATCTCTGATACCTTTACTACCAGGTATTGATCCTACAGGTCATCTCTGATACCTTTACTACCAGGTATTGATCCTGCAGGTCTCTAGCTGATACCATTACTACCAGGTATTGATCCTGCAGGTCATCTCTGATACCTTTACTACCAGGTATTGATCCTACAGGTCATCTCTGACACCTTTACTACCAGGTATTGATCCTGCAGGTCTCTAGCTGATACCATTACTACCAGGTATTGATCCTGCAGGTCATCTCTGACACCTTTACTACCAGGTATTGATCCTACAGGTAATCTCTGATACCTTTACTACCAGGTATTGATCCTACAGGTCATCTCTGACACCTTTACTATCAGGTATTGATCCTACAGGTCATCTCTGATACCATTACTACCAGGTATTGATCCTGCAGGTCTCTAGCTGACACCTTTACTACCAGGTATTGATCCTAGTTCTTCACGGGAGCCACATTAGATAGTTAATCCAGAGATTTGTAGTTCTTTACGAGAGCCACATTAGATAGTTAATCCAGAGATTTGTAGTTCTTTACGAGAGCCACATTAGATAGTTAATCCAGAGATTTGTAGTTCTTTACGAGAGCCACATTAGATAGTTAATCCAGAGATTTGTAGTTCTTTACGAGAGCCACATTAGATAGTTAATCCAGAGATTTGTAGTTCTTTACGAGAGCCACATTAGATAGTTAATCCAGAGATTTGTAGTTCTTTACGAGAGCCACATTAGATAGTTATTCCAGAGATTTGTAGTTCTTTACGAGAGCCACATTAGATAGTTAATCCAGAGATTTGTAGTTATTTACGAGAGCCACATTAGATAGTTAATCCAGAGATTTGTAGTTCTTTATGAGAGCCACATTAGATAGTTAATCCAGAGATTTGTAGTTCTTTACGAGAGCCACATTAGATAGTTAATCCAGAGGTTTGTAGTTCTTTACGGGAGCCACATTAGATAGTTAATCCAGAGGTTTGTAGTTCTTTACGGGAGCCACATTAGATAGTTAATCCAGAGGTTTGTAGTTCTTTACGAGAGCCACATTAGATAGTTAATCCAGAGATTTGTAGTTCTTTACGGGAGCCACATTAGCAGCTAATTAGCATTTAATTTGAGGGGGGGTGGGGGGGGGGGGGTAAAAACATGAATAAAAGATTTACACAGTTATCAAAACGTCACACCAGGGTAAACTGACACGAAACAACAGCCCTTATTTTAAGTGTTTCTAAAAAATATCCCCTTTGGGGAAAAATGATTGGAACCATTTCCTTGTTTGACCGCAGGGTTTTATGGGTATCATGACTCATACTGTGGTACTCTATATGTCTCAAAGGAGGGAAGAAACTAGGAAGACACAACAGTGGCCATCTTGGGAATATTGTCGTTCTCGGTAGTCGCTAAGCAGGAAGTCACCCCGCTGTATCCTGTGACGTCATATTGCGGAGCGTCCCATTTTACCTCTCTAACAGTTATCGATGCTGATCGGTGATTTATAACCAGTAAATGATCAATAATCATTTAGAACACCTATTCATCAGATTCATCAATATCAATATTCATCACGATCATCTACTAATCACATGTATTTGATGAGGTGGATTCACCATTGGTTACATTTACAACAGCACACCCCATCTAATCTACACATCAGTTACGTCTGTAGTACAAAAGGCTACGTTTATACAGGCAGCCCAAGTTTCGAGCTAAAGAGCTGATCTGATTGGTGTAAAAAAAATAGAAAAGAACAAACAAGATCAGAATGTGACTGTCTGTGTAAACGCAGCCACGGAGAACCAGAAGGAAAGGACTCTAACCTTTGATGAAGTAGTCCCTGTTGGGTCCGATCAGCGTGTTGTAAGGGTACCCATAGTAGGTGAGGGTGTAGGGGTCACACTGGTACACGTAGTTCTGCTGGACTGGTTCCGGAGCTGCCACGGCCGCGGCCGCTGTAGCGCCCCCTTTAGATGCCTTCTGGTAACGCGTGTACTGCTCTTTGTCGACAGGCTTAGCCAGGGTGACCTCGATACAGGACCCCTCCACCTCCGTCCCGTTCAGGTGGTCCATGGCAACCACGGCATCGTCACGGGACGAGAAGTGGACGAAGGCGTAGTCGCGGATCTTCTTGACACGTTCCACGCAGCCCTGGTTCCACTGGCCAAACACCTAGAACACAGAGACATGTTAATACAGCCCTGGTTCCACTGGCCAAACACCTAGAACACAGAGACATGCTAATACAGCCTGGGTTCTACTGGCCAAACACCTAGAACACAGACACATGTTAATCCAGCCTGGGTTCCACTGGCCAAACACCTAGAACACAGAGACATGTTAATACAGCCATGGTTCTACTGGCCAAACACCTAGAACACAGAGACATGTTCATACAGCCCTGGTTCCACTGGCCAAACACCTAGAACACAGAGACATGTTAATACAGCCTGGGTTCCACTGGCTAAACACCTAGAACACAGACACATGTTAATACAGCCCTGGTTCTACTGGCCAAACACCTAGAACACAGTGACATGTTAATATAACCTGGGTTCCACTGCCCAAACACCAAGCAACCAATCAACTAATCCGTCAATCAATCAATAAATCATTAAATCAACCTATCAATCAACCAATCAAACAGTCACTAAACCAATCAATCAGTAAATCAACCAACCAATCAGGAAATCAATCAATCAACAAATCAATCAGTAAATTAACCAATCAATCAGTAAATCAATCAATCAACCAATCAATCAGTAAATCAACCAATCAACCAAACAATCTGTAAATCAACCAATCAATCAGTAAATCAACCAATCAATCAAACAGTCACTAAACCAATCAATCAGTAAATCAACCAATCAATCCGACCTGTCGCAGTGTGTCCTCGCTGGTCTCCATCATCAGGTTCCTGACGTATAGAATCTTCACGGTCTCCATGACGTCCTCGTCCACATCTATCTCCGGCTCCGCCCAGTCCACGGCGATCTGGTGCCCCCACAGCTGGATCCTGCCGGGCATCAGCTTCCTGCGCGCCATGGCTGCGGCACGGTGACTCTCATACTCCACGAAGGCAAAGCCCCGGTTCTTCATCTTGTCCGCAGCGCTGGCGTACACTATGACGTCCAGGACGCCCTCCGTCACCTTGGACACCTCCTCCAGGATCTCCTCTCTCTTCTTGGTTTTGGGGATGCCCCCGATGAAGAGGCGACAGTTGTCCACAGAGCAGCAGACCCCTAGGAGGCGTCCGGGACGCACCTCGTAGTTGTTGAGCTCCCGCACGGCGCGTTTCGCCTGGTGTTTCTGTGTGTACATGACGAAGGCGTAGCCGCGGTTCTTACCGTCAAAGTCCATCATCAGACGCATCTCGTAGATCTGACCCGCCGACTCGAACACCGGGACCAGCTCGTCTTCGTAGACGTCCCGGGGGATCTTACCCACGAAGATCTCACAGCCGCGTGGCGGGGAGGCGGATTCCCAGCCCGGCGGAGGGCCGTATTTCCTCTGACCGTTCTCCTGCACCATGCCGTAACCCGTACGCTCCATCAGAGACACTAGGGCCGCTTCATTGTGGGCCCCGGACACACCCTCGGGCACTGTGATTGGTCCGTGCGGGGAGTGATGGGAAGGGCCTGGGGGGTTGGAACCGGAAGGCGCTGGGTTATTACTCATGGCTGAAGAGGAGGAGGCGGGATCTTCGGCTGTCATTCTGACTAAACCATCCAATCAGATGTGGTGCCTGAGAGAGAGAGAGAGAGAGGGGGAAAAAGATACATTCATTATTTTCTATTGGCTAAACGAGGGATCGCGTCACATTTGATGGACAGAGAACCAACTACATCAGTGAAGCTAGAACATCGTGGAATAGGTAACTAACAGATGTAGAGGAAAAGACCAGTAGACTGGATGTTTTATCTACCTGTCTAGAACCAGTCTAAAACCAGTCTAGAACCAACTACATCAGTGATGCTAGAACATCGTGGAATAGGTAACTAACAGATGTAGAGGAAAAGACCAGTAGACTGGATGTTTTATCTACCTGTCTAGAACCAGTCTAGAACCAGTCTAGAACCAGTCTAGAACCAGTCTAAAACCAGTCTAGAACCAACTACATCAGTGATGCTAGAACATCGTGGAATAGGTAACTAACAGATGTAGAGGAAAAGACCAGTAGACTGGATGTTTTATCTACCTGTCTAGAACCAGTCTAGAACCAGTCTAGAACCAGTCTAGAACCAGTCTAAGAACCAACTACACCAGTGATGCTAGAACATCGTGGAATAGGTAACTAACAGATGTAGAGGAAAAGACCAGTAGACTGGATGTTTTATCTACCTGTCTAGAACCAGTCTAGAACCAACTACATCAGTGATGCTAGAACATCGTGGAATAGGTAACTAACAGATGTAGAGGAAAAGACCAGTAGACTGGATGTTTTATCTACCTGTCTAGAACCAGTCTAGAACCAGTCTAGAACCAGTCTAGAACCAGTCTAAAACCAGTTTAGAACCAACTACATCAGTGATGCTAGAACATCGTGGAATAGGTAACTAACAGATGTAGAGGAAAAGACCAGTAGACTGGATGTTTTATCTACCTGTCTAGAACCAGCCTAGAACCAGTCTAGAACCATACTAAAACCAGTCTAGAACCAGTCTAAAACCAGACTAAAAACCAGTCTAGAACCAGTCTAGAACCAGTCTAGAACCAGACTAAAACCAGTCTAGAACCAGTCTAAAACCAGACTAAAAACCCGTCTAGAACCAGTCTAGAACCAGTCTAGAACCAGTCTAGAACCAGTCTAAAACCAAACTAAAAACCAGACCAGAACCAGACTAGAACCAGTCTAGAACCAGTCTAAAACCAGACAAAAAAACAGTCTAGAACCAGTCTAGAACCAGTCTAGAACCAGACTAAAACCAGACTAAAAACCAGACTAGAACCAGACTAGAACCAGTCTAGAACCAGTCTAAAACCAGACAAAAAAACAGACTAGAACCAGACTAGAACCAGTCTAGAACCAGACTAAAACCAGACTAGAACCAGTCTAGAACCAGTCTAGAACCAGTCTAAAACCAGACTAAAACCAGACTAAAAACCAGACTAGAACTAGGGTCACAATAGAGAACATCACAGCCTTATGAAATCTAAAGGTCGTGATATTTTGGCTAATGAGTTACGTACAGTAGAGCACGACACAGGTCACCTGACCAACATACACCGTCCTATGAGAACCCAGCATCCATAAAACCAGGAACGATACAGTAAAATAATCAACTTCCTCCTTTCATTCCTCTCCTCTCCTCTCCTCTCCTCTCCTCTCCTCTCCTCTCCTCTCCTCTCCTCTCCTCTCCTCTCCTCTCCTCTCCTCTCCTCTCCTCTCCTCTCCTCTCCCCTCCTCTATCTCGATCAATCCTTTATCTGTCTGCTTTACAGTCCTGTGTTGCTGAGCTGTTTGACCTTTGACCCCCAGGATACAGAATGAGGTCATAAAGCTCTGATCAAGGTTCATCGCCTGGGTCACATGCTGAGTGTGTGTGTGTGTGTGTGTGTGTGTGTGTGTGTGTGTGTGTTAGACTACCAGGAGCAGTTGACAAAAGGTCACAGAGAACAATCACAAATCCTCTGTTACTGACCAGCCCGTCGTGTGTGTGTGTGAACATAAACCTCTTACTCCTCCCCCTCAATGAACAGAAAACGATTTAAATCCTCAACACTCCTTGGTAACACAACAACACCCTCAGTGTAGTGGTGTCTGAGGGAGTCTCCTCTATCAGACACCACTACACTCAGATTACTACATGTAGGGAGTCTCCTCTATCAGACACCACTACACTCAGATTACTACATGTAGGGTGTCTCCTCTATCAGACACCACTACACTCAGATTACTACATGTAGGGTGTCTCCTCTATCAGACACCACTACACTCAGATTACTCAGAGTCTCCTCAACAACACCCTAGCCCTATGTAGTTCACTACCTTAGACCAGGGTCCATAGGGAATAGGGCACCACTCTCTATGTAGTTCACTACTTTAGACCAGGGTCCATAGGGAATAGGGTTGAATTTAGTACAAACCCACTCTGGTCAGGTATCAACAAGGCCAAATAAACAGGATTGGGTAGCTGGATGGGATGGAGGGAGGGAGGGAGTGATGTAGAGAGGGAGGGAGGGATGTAGAGAGGGAGGGAGGGAGGGAGGTAGAGAGGGAGGGAGGGAGGGGGTAGAGAGGGAGGGAGGTAGAGAGGTAGAGAGGGAGGGAGGTAGAGAGGGAGGGAGAGAGGTAGAGAGGGAGGGCGGGCGGGAGGGAGGTAGAGAGGTAGAGAGGGAGGGAGGTAGAGAGGGAGGGAGAGAGGTAGAGAGGGAGGGCGGGCGGGAGGGAGGTAGAGAGGTAGAGAGGGAGGGAGGTAGAGAGGGAGGGAGAGAGGTAGAGAGGGAGGGCGGGCGGGAGGGAGGTAGAGAGGTAGAGAGGGAGGGAGGGGGGTATAGAGGGAGGGAGGGAGGTAGAGAGGGAGGGAAGGAGGTAGAGAGCGAGGGAGGGAGGTAGAGAGGGAGGGAGGGAGGTAGAGAGGGAGGGATGGAGGTAGAGAGGGACGGGGCAGAGAGGTAGAAGAGGGAGGGAGGGAGAGAGGTAGAGAGGGAGGTTGGTAGAGAGGGAGGGAGGTAGAGAGGTAGAGAAGGAAGGAGGGAGGGAGGGAGGTAGGGAGGGAGAGAGGGAGGGAGGGAAGTAGAGAGGGCGGGAGGGAGGGAGGTAGAGAGCGAGGGAGGGAGTTAGAGAGGTAGGGAGGTAGAGAGGGAGGTAGAGAGGTAGAGAGGGAGGGAGGGAGGGAGGTAGAGAGGGAGGGAGGGATGTAGAGAGGTAGAGAGGGAGGTAGAGAGGTAGAGAGGGAGGGAGGGAGGGAGGGAGAGAGGGAGGAGGGAGGGAGGGAGAGAGGGAGGGGGGAGTGATGTAGAGAGGGAGGGAGGGAGGTAGAGAGGGCGGGAGGTAGAGAGGGAGGTAGAGAGGGAGGTAGAGAGGTAGGGAGGTAGAGAGGGAGGGAGGTAGAGAGGGAGGGAGTTAGAGAGGGAGGGAGGGAGGTAGAGAGGGAGGGTGGGAGGTAGAAAGGGAGGGAGGGAGGGAGGTAGAGAGGGAGGGAGGGAGTTAGAGAGGGAGGGAGGGAGGTAGAGAGGGAGGGAGGGAGGTAGAGAGGGAGGGGGCAGAGAGGTAGAAGAGGGAGGGAGGTAGAGAGGTAGAGAGGGAGGTAGGTAGAGAGGGAGGGAGGTAGAGAGGGAGGGAGGTAGAGAGGTAGAGAAGGAGGGAGGGAGGTAGAGAGGGAGGGAGGTAGAGAGAGAGGGAGGTAGAGACGGAGGGAGGGAGGGAGGCAGAGAGGGAGAGAGGTAGAGAGGTAGAGAGGGAGGGAGAGAGGTAGAGAGGGAGGGAGGGAGGTAGAGAGGGAGAGAGGTAGAGAGAGATGTAGAGAGGGAGGTAGAGAGGGAGGGAGGGAGGGAGGTAGAGAGGTGGAGAGGGAGGGAGGGAGGGAGGTAGAGCGGTAGAGAGGGAGGGAGGGAGGGAGGTAGAGAGGGAGAGAGGTAGAGAGGGAGGGAGGTAGAGAGGGAGGGAGGTAGAGAGAGAGAGAGGTAGAGAGGGAGGGAGGTAGAGAGAGAGGGAGGTAGAGAGGGAGGGAGGGAGGTAGAGAGGGAGGGAGGTGGAGAGGGAGAGAGGTAGAGAGAGAGGGAGGGAGTGAGGTAGAGAGAGAGGGAGGTAGAGAGGGAGGGAAGTAGAGAGGGAGGGAAGTAGAGAGGTAGGGAGGTAGAGAGGTAGGGAGGTAGAGAGAGGGAGGAAGGTAGAAAGAGAGGGAGGTAGAGATGGAGGGAGGTAGAGAGGTAGGGAGGTTGAGAGAGAGGGAGGAAGGTAGAGAGAGAGGGAGGTAGAGAGGGAGGTAGAGAGAGAGGGAGGGAGTGAGGTAGAGAGAGAGGGAGGTAGAGAGTTAGGGAGGTAGAGAGGTAGGGAGGTAGAGAGAGAGGGAGGAAGGTAGAAAGAGAGGGAGGTAGAGATGGAGGGAGCTAGAGAGGTAGGGAGGTAGAGAGAGAGGGAGGAAGGTAGAAAGAGAGGGAGGTAGAGATGGAGGGAGCTAGAGAGGTAGGGAGGTAGAGAGAGAGGGAGGAAGGTAGAGAGAGGGAAGTAGAGAGAGGGAGGTAGAGAGAGGGAGGTAGAGAGAGAGGGAGGTAGAGAGGGAGGGAGGTAGCGAGGTAGAGAGGGAGGGAGGTAGAGAGGGAGGGAGGTAGAGAGAGAGGGAGGTAGAGAGGTAGAGAGGGGCGTAGAGAGTGAGGGAGTGAGGTAGAGAGGGAGGTAGAGAGGGAGGTAGAGAGGGAGATAGAGAGGGAGGGACCATTTACAAAGGTATAAACTGTTACACGGCCACGCAACCATGGTAACTCACTCTCATTTGGCCAAACCCAATAACACACACACACCTGTAAGCCCATCCAAGGACCCACACACCTCACCCTGAGAGAAGAGGACAGCAGGGTTAACTCACCCTGAGAGAGAGTGAGCTACACAGGGTTCTCCTATAGGGACAGCTGAATACAGGGTTCTCCTATGGGGACAGCTGAATACAGGGTTCTCCTATGGGGACAGCTGAATACAGGGTTCTCCTATGGGGACAGCTGAATAGCCTAACAGGGTTCTCCTATGGGGACAGCTGAACAACCTAACAGGGTTCTCCTATGGGGACAGCTGAATAACCTAACAGGGTTCTCCTATGGGGACAGCTGAATAACCTAACAGGGTTCTCCTATGGGGACAGCTGAATAACCTAACAGGGTTCTCCTATGGGGACAGCTGAATAACCTAACAGGGTTCTCCTATGGGGACAGCTGAATAACCTAACAGGGTTCTCCTATGGGGACAGCTGAATACAGGGTTCTCCTATGGGGACAGCTGAACAACCTAACAGGGTTTTCCTATGGGGACAGCTGAATACAGGGTTCTCCTATGGGGACAGCTGAACAACCTAACAGGGTTCTCCTATGGGGACAGCTGAATAACCTAACAGGGTTATCCTATGGGGACAGTTGAATAACCTCACAGGGTTCTCCTATGGGGACAGCTGAATAACCTAACAGGGTTCTCCTATGGGGACAGCTGAACAACCTAACAGGGTTCTCCTATGGGGACAGCTGAATAACCTAACAGGGTTCTCCTATGGGGACAGCTGAATAACCATAATAACCTGTTTCCATTAGGTGTAACTACAGTCCATAATAACCTGTTTCCATTAGGTTTAACTACAGTCCATAATAACCTGTTTCCATTATGTAACTACAGTCCATAATAACCTGTTTCCATTAGGTGGAACTACAGTCCATAATAACCTGTTTCCATCAGGTGTAACTACAGTCCATAATAACCTGTTTCCATTAGGTTTAACTACAGTCCATAATAACCTGTTTCCATCAGGTGTAACTACAGTCCATAATAACCTGCTTCCATTATGTAACTACAGTCCATAATAACCTGTTTCCATCAGGTGTAACTACAGTCCATAATAACCTGTTTCCATTATGTAACTACAGTCCATAATAACCTGTTTCCATCAGGTGTAACTACAGTCCATAATAACCTGTTTCCATGATGTAACTACAGTCCATAATAACCTGCTTCCATTATGTAACTACAGTCCATAATAACCTGTTTCCATTATGTGTAACTACAGTCCATAATAACCTGTTTCCATCAGGTGTAACTACAGTCCATAATAACCTGCTTCCATTATGTAACTACAGTCCATAATAACCTGTTTCCATCAGGTGTAACTACAGTCCATAATAACCTGTTTCCATTATGTAACTACAGTCCATAATAACCTGTTTCCATCAGGTGTAACTACAGTCCATAATAACCTGTTTCCATGATGTAACTACAGTCCATAATAACCTGCTTCCATTATGTAACTACAGTCCATAATAACCTGTTTCCATTATGTGTAACTACAGTCCATAATAACCTGTTTCCATCAGGTGTAACTACAGTCCATAATAACCTGTTTCCATTAGGTGTAACTACAGTCCATAATAACCTGTTTCCATTATGTAACTACAGTCCATAATAACCTGTTTCCATCAGGTGTAACTGCAGTCCATAATAACCTGTTTCCATCAGGTGTAACTACAGTCCTTAATAACCTGTTTCCATCAGGTGTAACTACAGTCCATAATAACCTGTTTCTATCAGGTGTAACTACAGTCCATAATAACCTGTTTCCATCAGGTGTAACTACAGTCCATAATAACCTGTTTCCATTAGGTGTAACTACAGTCCATAATAACCTGTTTCCATCAG